>NW_006263447.1:349572-353845 GCF_000469605.1 Apis dorsata
CGAAATAATATCCGTAGGCAAACTTCATTTGTTGTGGCCAAGCTGGATAAATCTTGACGCCGTTATTTCTTTATTACTTCATAATATACGTTCAAAATCCTCTCTCTCGATATTAATCAGCCATCGATATTAATCAATCCGATACAAAATTTGGTTTTTTTCTTTACCAATTTGCAAAATTGTTCAGAGGCGGCATTTATTCNTTTTAACGACACACGCAAACATATTTCGACCGGATTAATTGGCAAACATAAATATTCAACGACAAATATAAATATTATTAATTATACGGTGCAAAATGACGCTAATGCAACAAGCTGCTTCAATGTTACTCCAAAAATTAGCTTCACCCGTGAATTTTGCTTATAAATGATCAGATTTCTTCATGTGTTACACGTTACGATAATATTACATTAATAAACCATAGAATTTACTGCACGATTAATTTATCGTGTTAATTTTAACTCGTATTATTTACTTGAAATCTTGAAGTCTTGAATAGTGAGATTTTTTTCGAATATTAATCGAATAAACGTAAATTAATTATCAAATTCGATGACAATTTATATTATTGAAATTTTCTATCAATAATGTTATAATAATGCAAATTATTATAATATCAGCTTTATAATTAGCTATCTTAATCTAATGGCGAACGGCTCGTTATTCATCATCAATTGCCCCAAATTAATTCTCATTAAATCTCTTTTGCCATTGCACAAAATTGTTAAATAATACGTAATATAACGAAAGCATCAACAATGATTATAATTCACAAATCTGTCACAATATTATTCTCGAAAGAAGCGTAAGAAACTCATCGATCACACCCTCTTCAAATCCCCGATATTCATGAGTACGCTGCTCTTCCGGCCATTAAGAGGCTACGCAACATTTCGATTCTTTCTTTGAGAAAGAAAGTTTCCCTGCCTTTAGCTCGTGAGACCGATTTAATACGCGACTTTTCCACCCTTCACGATCCTTGATGTACCCTTCAACCATCGAAATATCATCCGTGAGCAAACTTCATTCCCATTCACGACGTTTGATCGGAATTACGACCGCCATTCTGACTGGTTTTTCTTCCCTCTCCCTCCGCTAAAGATTCTTCTACAGTCCCGTCACATTTTATCATGGCGACCAGGAAACGTCGGTTTCTTTCCTTTCTAAGTAACACAAAATCCTCCCTCTTTTTCTATTAGGGGATTCTTGGATCACGAGAAGGAAGGGATTTTAGTTAATATCGGGAAGTCGATCGCATCGCATCAAAGGCCATTTATATAATATCTTAGTCTCTAGAAAATTAATAATTCATATGTAATCTAACCACGAATATCATTCACCAATCAGATCATATTTTATTTATATTTATTCCTTGTACATTCTATATCACGTATAGTTTCCAATTTTTTTTATTAAAAAATTGATTATTACCACCAATCATCCTCCTTTCCTATTAAAAATGTATTCTCGAATAATTTAGTAAAATTGACAATTGAACATTGACAAAGCCAAATCAATATACATGCACAATTTGTAATACGTATATGTTAGCAAGCAACAAAAGGAAAAATTTTATATCGAAAGACACGTTTCATTCCCGTTACCATACCATGTTAATGGAATTCAAACGATTCACAATTGCAGAAGCGAGAATCCTGTTCGTCTTGGAGAGTGGGTGGAGGTTCGAGTGTCGAGAACCGGACGTTTGGCCTCGCTCGAAGTCGAGGACGACCCTCCGCAGGAAATCCTAGCGCCAGGCGCTTTCACACAACTGTCGTTGCCGTTAAATCTTTACTTGGGCGGCGCGCCATCCACTGACATGTATTCCCCGAAGATGAAAACGACCGCCAGCTTCGTGGGATGCGTTCAGACGGTCATTTTGAATCGTCGCGAGGTAAGAAACTTTGCCGGCACGCGCTCTTATAAGGGCAAAAGGCCTTTCCAAGATGATGGGGCGATGCATTTAGAAAATTGGAATTCTGCGGGAGTAATAAATGTTATTAGATAAGGAGCAGGCTAGGAGGATGTGAAGTATTACGAAATACCTTGATCGTTATGGAACGTTTCTCGTAAAAATAATGAATTTTTTTTTTTTTTTTCTGTTAGGTTCTCGCGCACCAACTTTGCCATCGTGTTTTGCCATTAAAAATAATGGAAATACGGCACGTTAATAAAGGTTAAAAGCTCTATTAAGTCATGCAAGATATACGTTGTTCCTCGCTCCCATTTATTTATTAATTTATTTCCCCGTTTCTTCTTCCATCTTTTTTTTTTTTTCCTTTCCTCCTAACTAAAATGAGAAATCACTATTCCTCTTCTCTCTCACCTTTTTCCTTTTTTATCATCCTTTTTTCTCCATTTTTATCACTCTTTTCCTCTTCTCTATAATATCTCTCTCTCTCTCCCTCTTTCTCTCTCTCTTTTTGCTTCCCATATTGATCATCCTATCTACCTTTTTTATCTAACCTGTTTTCTCTACATTCTCATATATCTTCTTTATCTCTTCCTTACCGCTCTCCTTTCCATCTTTATCGAACACTTCTTCCTCTTTCTCCTCGTTTTTTCTTTTAATTGATTTTCCTGCAAAATTTAAATAAGCAATATTCTATTCCATACGAATGTACACATTATGCACTTACCTCTCTCCCTCGGCAATTCGGAGGAGAATTAAATCGAGGCTTGTGACGCAGCTTGCTCTTTCATTACATTCGTCTGCTCGCGTTTATCACGCAAGAATTATCGTCGACTCATAAATTCACGAATATATTTTACGTCCATGTTAGCACGTAACCTGAAACTGTATATTCAACTTGAACCAAATTGTTCTAAAATGGATAATTGGATTAAATTAAGATATATTTTAAATGGATTTTCTGGATCATTATGGAATTAAAATATAAATAGTTAAACAATCTTGGTATAAATGAGAAATGCAATTAGATATCATGGACGTTGTTTAGGAAGTAGCATATTCAGAAATTGTATAGGATAAGTGGCGTGGAAGAGAGTTTGATCACTGGACTGGTCAGTAAAACAGGTCAATGCTGATGCAGCGAGGAAATAGTATGGTCTCCCTGACTAGGCAAGTGGTATAAGCTAGAAATTGGTCAGAAAAGTAGAATGGACAAGTAGTACAATAGTGCTGGGTGTATAGCTATAGAATAAGTAGTATAGGTCTACGTATACAGTCATTGCGCAAGTTGTATAAGTCCTAAGTGTACAGCTATTGGAGCTAGTAATATAGGTCTACGTTCGCAACCATTAAGCGAGTATAGATCTGTGTGTATGATCATTCTCGATTCTTTTTTTATCGATTGAATTTCTAAAGCTTTTAAAATCTTAAAAGGAAAATTGGTTATTAACAAACGATATTCGTGTTTAAAATATCGATATTTTTTTAAATTTTTAACGAAACTTAATATGTTCCATGTTACTTTCAACGTACCTCTTTCACCAAGAGTAAGAGAATTAAAATTCGTATAATCGTAATTTTGAAACGAGAATACTTTTTCAAATCTCAAATAGTTTAAAAATTTATAACGTTTCCTTTTCATTTCTACATCAACCATCTAGTAGTCATCATTATGATCTGAAATCATAAATTATTAATTATTATTATTTTAATCATAAATTATCATTAATTTATTAATCATAAATTTCGTTCAATTTATGAAATTCTTATAATTCTTATATATAATATAACAATTATAATAATATAATTAATCTTATAATTGAAAAGAAATAATTCGAATAAAAATTTACTCGTTAATTATTATAACAAATACTTCATTTTATATCTTTATACATTTCCATTTTACTCACATATACTTCATGTTTCAAATTTCATCAGAAATAACCAAATAAATAAAGCTCTATACAAATGTTCTATACATATTGGATAAATAGTACAAGTCTACGTATAAGATACGTGTACCAATGTAGATAATACAAATCCATAGATTTTCTATACTTTTCGAGATCGTCATTATTCCCACAGGTTTGGTCGATCGTGGTTGCGGCCAAACTGCGGTTCGTCCACGTTCGGGGGATCATTCCTCGTGACAAGCTGTCGCGGCCGTGTTAATCGTCATTAACAAAGCGATTACGTTTGCACAGATCGGAATCCTCGCCGAGGCTTTGGGCGGGGTGAACGTGGGCAATTGCGGGCACGCGTGCGAGGCGAGACCGTGCGGAGACGCGGAGTGCCGTCCTCTTCGGGACCGATTCACGTGTCGCTGTCGACCTGGCATGCCGCATCCCTGTCCAGCGC
>NW_006263447.1:353930-356748 GCF_000469605.1 Apis dorsata
CGACAACACGATTTTGGACAGCTCACCCTCGAAACCGAACGCTGCCACGCGGTTCGAGAGATCCGTGCCCAGTTTCTCGGGCAGCGAGAGCTATCTCCACTACAACGACGCGGACACGATGAAGAGGTGGGGCAAGATGGAATGTAAAATTTCCAAATTTTTTTCAGAGTAAAAGAAAATCAGTGTAAAGGAAATTGAAGTTAAATCGTCGAGATATATATATATATATATATAAGAGTCATTAAACATTTTTAACATTATTAATTGTGCGTTGATAAAATTTTATTTTTGAAACTTTAGTATGAAACTTAGTTATTGAAGATGAATAAAAACTTGATCAAAAATCTTAAGCTAATTATCTCAACGATATAACAATATATTTTATTTATTTTAAAATTCACGTACAAATCAAGGAGAAATCCCTCCAATACAGTCTTCGTTTCAACCCTGATTAATCCACGAAGAAGCTTCTTCGAAATCTCCTTCTTTCTATATTCCTTTGAGAGAAATATTCGAGAAATATCCTTCTTAAAAAAATTATCCTGTTACAGGATAATAAGCTACAGGGTGGACATCAATATGAGATTCAGGGCGAGCAGCAGTAGCGGGCTGCTGCTTTGGAGCGGGCGGCAAGCGGATCCGCAAGAGCAAAGGGACGAGAACGACGATTTTCTAGCCCTCGGATTGGATCGTGGCTATTTGACTTTAGCTTACAATCTTGGCTCGGGCGAGGCTGTTCTGCGGTACAATTTGACGAGACTGGACGATGATCTATGGCATCGGGTCCGAGCAGTGAGGTAACAACCTTTACAAAGTTTCTCATCCGTGTATCGAAGCTAGTTTGTTTTTTTTTTCTTTTTTTTTTTTTTTATGCAACGAAAACTTTTTAATCGAGTTCCAATGTTTTTGATGAAATCGATCGATGTTCCTTCCAGGAACGAACAGTGGGCGTCGCTTGTCGTCGACAGCGGTACAGGCGTTTCCGCGTCGTCGCCTGGACAGCTCAGACAATTGAACACTGACACGGGTCTTTACGTCGGTAAGTGAAGCATTTAAATCGATAAAAAATAACTATTTGATCTTCTTTCATTTTTCTGACGTGATTGGTGATTGATTTCTACTTGTTTGAACGTGATTGGTTTGTTCTATTTGTTTAATCATCATTGGATCGATATTGTACTTGTTTATGATCGAATCTATTTTATTTGTCTTATCATCATTTGATTTGTTAACTCGTGCTATTTGATTAGTCATGATTATTGTATTTATTTTATCTTAATTGATTGTGTTAATTGTTGAATTATTAGTTTGCAATGCTGCTTGTTTGATTATGATTGAGTTATACTACTTATTTGCTCATGATTTGCCTAGATAAATATTTGTGGTACTTTCAAGGTAATTTGAAGTATTGCTTTTTTGCGAATTTATTAGTAAAATAAACTGTAAAAGATAACATTTCAGTTCTTTTATTTCTTTAAAGTATTTTTCTTTTTTTTTTTTTTTTCTTCGTAATTTATATTCTATCAATTCTTTTTAATAAATCTCTTCTTACAATCTGTTTGCTTTAAACTGTCTTTGTAACTTGAAATCTATCTTTTGAAAAATTGTCGAATATTTCAGAATATTTGAAAAGTTGTAAAAAATGTTCTTCGAATATTTCGGTTTGAAAATCATCAAGTATCAAAGATTAACTACTCGTAAGTTTCAACACCGTCAACTTATATAGCTTTAGCTGTCCTTGAGTTATTACTGAAATTACCAAGTGGGTCATCCTCGAGAGCGCGTTACGAATTCTCGGCAACTTCCGCTAAGCTGTTGAACTCATAAAGAAACAGCTTGATACATCGCTGTACTCTCAGAAAATTTATAGAGGCGTATTCTAATTCGTCAAATACGCTGTATTTACAACGTTCCATCAACTTAATGAATCAAACATAGAAATCTTTCAAAATTACTCTCAACTCCCTAAATTCATTGCTTATTATTCTTTCCCTTAAATTATTTTTTAAAACTTCAAAATCGATTTAAATCTTTTACAGTTTCTTTTTTCAATTTTATTTCAATACGAACATGAATCGCATGAAATTTTACAGAAAAAGAGAATTTTCCCTTTGTTTCGAAGTAATAAAAATTGTCAGCCTTGGAAAAAGAGAAACTATAATTAATATTCGCAAATAATTTCCATTTGATTCACTTTTTTCATATTTTTCTGAAAAATGACAATTTTTGGTGATGTTTCTAACAGGTGGCGCCCCGGATATCGTGAGGACAACGGGAGGAAGATACGCAAAGGGTATCGTGGGATGCATCAGCGATCTGGTCCTGGACTCGGATTTTTCCGTGGCGTTGTCGTCACCGGGACAGGCTACCAACACGCACTCGTGCATCCCCTGAAAGACATCCGTGCCGTCCGACGTTAGATGGTCAGGTCCGCGTGGACCAGCGCTTAGGATATGAAAATGCATCACGATGAATAAAAGCTGGCCAAGCCAGAGAAGGTCGACGTCCACGTTGCCCAGCGTTTAAGGCTGAACCGCGGCTGCCTTGATACGCCTTGAACGCTGATCACGTCTACGCGTGTACGATTTATACACACCGATCACACGGATTCATCATTTTTGTACAGACTTTCATCAAACGACTAATTAAAATTCTCCCCTCCAAAGGGAATGATAAAAAGAAAAAAAAAAGAAAAAGAAATGAAAAAAAAATATATATATATATATAAAAAAAAGGAAAAGGCTAAGGAAAATACAAAAGCAAAAAAAAAAAAAAAACAAGAGGAAAAGGTGAACGAATGAGAAAGACTATATCGTCG
>NW_006263447.1:356922-361468 GCF_000469605.1 Apis dorsata
CGTCAGACCGTCGAATAATAAATAGACAGCTTACTGTAAATATTAAACGAAAGGAAATCTATCAGTCGCCTCACGATGATATTTCCATTCCGGTGACAATTTCCTGTCTGCACAAACACACTCCTCGTGTCTCGTGGACTACTCGATCTCGGGACGATATCGAGAGCTTATATATTATTCGATTATTAAAAAGAAAAGAAAAGAAAAAAAATAGAACGTTTCTAGCTTTTCCTATTCCCTGTGGTGTTGCGTTTCGATGAAATTTCGAGCGCAAATCGATCCAAAACGCGAATCGAACGATGTTGAGACATACATTGTCACGATCTGAGTTCCTGAGAATCGTCGTTCCTATCGCGCGTTGGACGGAAGTTGTTACGTAAGGAAACGTGTGTCTAGTCACAGAGCCACGGACTGTCTCCGGCCGGATTAAGAACTCGATGTAGAGCTCGTCTCGAAGACGGCTTTATGGCCTAATAAGATTAAAAGTAAAGTAAAGAAGTAGGAGAAGAAGGATAAAGAGAAGAAAAAAAGAGAGAGAGAGAGCATAACCCCTCAAAAGCGTCAATTTCTATTAAGCTCTCCGACCGGATGCCACGCGAAATCTTTGAATTGCGAGGCATTGCCACACAGTTTCGATCCCAGCAGATAGGAAAATATTGAATTGAGATTACAATGTAATTCAAAAAAAAAAAAAAAAAAAAACTCAAATCGAGGGTATCGAGGCATCTTAAATACGTCCAAACCAACTTCACACGCGACAGACTTCTTAGATCGTTGTCCACGTTATATTTCTTTTCCACGATGGTTGCAAAATAACGCGGTTTAGCAAGAATTATTTCGTTTCTCGTTCGAGCGAGCACGCCTCGAACACTCGATAGGGAGGATTAGATGCAGAACAGAACAGTTAAATCAATTACGAAAGGTACAAGAAGGACCAAAAGCAATTAACACCTTTAAACGGGGATGCAAAGGTAACTTGAATTCCCGAATAAAATCGAATGCTTATACACGGAGAAATTGTATTGTACCTTCTTTTAACGAAGGTATTTTAAAATTAATAAAATTTCTTCCATTCGTTAGCGCGTTTCGAATTAATTTATTCGAATTAATTAATAACATCTTGAACGATTGTACCGATTGGAATATCCGATGGATGAAATCCATTGTTGTATTTAAATATTTTTCAAAAAAGTGTAAAATAAAACGTGGCGAGGAAGGCGCATTCAGAAATAATTTTCCCCGTGTATAATTAATATTTTTCGAAATTTTCGTTGCTTTTGCATCCGCTCGACACGCACGCGAGATGAAGAGGATCGGCATCGTGCGTGCAGAGAATACGGCTGCACGCCCGTGTTTCACAATAACCACACTATGCTTCGTAAGGTACTTCCGTAGCTGGCAGTGTACGCTCCTCGACGTTTCCGCTTAAGAAGCACCGAGCTGCACATTCTAACGGTTAAATATCTGTATAAAATGTAGCAACTTAATTACGAAGATGTCCCCGCATATTTTCTTAATTCGACAAGACTTTCCCACGCGATCCCGAACGAACCGATCCAATGTTACAATGTTAACCCCTTCGACATGATCGAAAACAAGAGTAAAACGACAAAATAAAAAAGAAGAATTAAAGATATAATCCGAAATTGTGGCCACGTTATCGCAAGGGACGATCATTAAATTTCGAGAAGAGGATTGTTTTATCCTATCTATCGACAGGTTGAAGCTAATTAATCCTGGTACTAAATCCTGGTTCGATAATCCTATCAACCGTTCCTATTTATCCTGCCATATTACGGGCCCTAAAGAAACAGTAAAATTGGCTTTTCTATTGCGAATCGATTTGACAGACAACATAACAGTTCGCCAAACCGAACTTTACTTTCGCGTGGTAATAAAGTTTTACTTAAGGAGAAGTTATATATCGTGTATCGGCGAAACGATTTCGCGCAGTCGTAACGCAAAACTGTTGGTCGATAAACGTCGAATCTTTGTGTCGAATGGGTTGAAGGAGTCGGTCGGGATCAAAAGGTCAGGTCAATACGGTATACATGTCATATCTTAATAAAAAGAAAAAAGAAAAAAAAAATGGAGACCCTAAAAAAGAGGAAAGGTGAATAAGGGTTAAGGAGATAGATGGGTATACACTTTGATTTCTCCGTTTTGCACGGGAATGATTTGAACTCAAACACATCATATAAAAGCAATCGGCTGTAGTCAATTTTGTACGGATGTTATTTTTCTTGAAATTATATAATATGAAGGAGATGGAGAAGAGAGAGAGACGAAAGAAATATCAAAGATGAATGGTAGTTGTGTAGGGAAATATAATATAATAATAATAAACGATTATTCGTGAAGTCTAGCGATATAAAGCACGAGGTGAAAATATTTTAGCCCAATCTCTCGGGGACACACTCTTTTACTTCGTTTTCTAACTTTCTTACTTACTTACTTCCTTCCTTTCTTCTTCCTTCCCTCTTTCCTTCCTTCCTTCCTTCCTTCCTTTCCTCTTTCCTTCCTTCCTTCCTTCCTTCCTTCCTTCTTTCATTTCTCTGCACAATTTTTAAACAACGTCGGTGTATGTGTCTGTGCGTATATGCGTGCGTGCGTATGTGTGTGCGTGTATCAATCTCTGAACGATCCTCCAAGCTTCGTAATAACTTGTATAAACTTTGTTCGTGGAGATCGTTTCGCGACGTTGCTGAAAATACGAAAAAAAAACAATTTTGTACAAAAAGAGAAAAAATCTTGCGGCAATGAGTAAAAAAAACTTTTGTGCCACGTGTAGAAATTTCTATATGTTTTGTTGTTTTTTTTCTTCTTTTTTCTTTTTTCATATTTGTGCGTCTCGCTTCCATCCTAGTATCCACGCTTGAAAACAAGGTTCCTCGACAATTTTTCACTATTAGCGTGTAGCCATGCGTATTTTTCATTTCTCGATTATCATGATTTAGATCTTCTCGTTTAAGTATGCTAAGATTGATTTTTTTTTTTTTTTTTTTAATATCGGATAATTAAGAATTTAAGGATTAACGTTGAATTAACATAGCATGTATAATTTCTTTTTCTAATCAATTTTGATTAAGTTAATTCTAATTCTTTTAACATTATTACTATAATTATTTCTTTTTCTTATAAATTAATTCTGCGATAATTTTTTCTTTTGGATTATAATTTGTACAACTGAGATATCTATTATTACAATATATTTTATAAAACAGTAAATGTAAATTATTTTACATTGCCTTGCGTCTTTCGATAATGTTGCGTTTACACAAATTTTATATATTATTTTAATAATTGGCTTTTATTAGGAATCATTGAATAAATTAAAACTCTTAAACCGTTTTACTTGTATCGATAAATTGTAGCGTATCAGATTCTATTTATTGTACGTTGGGTGGATACATTAGATTGTTTCATAATGTTTAATATTTAAAAGTTTTAATAAACGAAACTGAAAATGAATATATTACGTTTACTATTTTCCTTTAACCAAATGTAAAATATAATCTGTTTGATCGTGAAACGAAGAAGATTTTTGTGAGACAATCTAATGATAGAACCAGAAAAGTTTATGCTATAATGGTGTTTTCTTCGAGATATTTATATACTCAAACGTTAGTAAATTTCTTAGATAACTTTAACGAACTTATAAATCTTTGTCCCTTAATGTTATAAATCTTACGATTTTCATTGATCCTTTTATTAAAGAATCAAAGAGAAAAGTAAAAATGTTTTTTTTTTTTTTTTTTTTTCGTAATATTCTCTATATTGTTTTGTACAACATCTATTCCATATTTTAATATATTTATAGAAACAAGATGCTTAAATTAATAGTAAGAACGTATCGTTACATAAAATTATAATATTATATAAATATATCGTTATTTTTATCATTCATATCATTCATTTTTAAATCATTTCAAAGGAAATTAATATTTCGTTTCGTACGATAGAATACGCATACGTTGTGAAACGACCAGACGATGGTTGTATGAGTCGACAGGTCGTACAAAATGCCTGATATAATTCAATGAGGATTATATAATATATTCGAATAAGGCTGAAGTGAAAATCGTACTTACATCGTACTAAATTTGAATGTAAGAAAATTAAAAAAAAAAGAAAAAAAAAAAGAAAAAGAAGGAAAGATCGCTGGATATCACACCTCAAACAAAGCGAGAAGAAAAAGAACGCTATTATTAAAAACAAAAAAAATATCATACATATTAATATATAATAGATATTATATTATTACTAAATATTATATTAATATATGATGCTATATATTAAATATTTCTATTATGTCCGTCTGCAAAGTCTATTAGAAGAGTCTATCCTGTCAACCTATTCTTGCGACCCATGTGGATCTCCTCGAATATATATGTATATACATATATGTAAGTGTGTGTATGCATGTATGTATGCATATAGAATGGTCGAAAATGAATTTTTCATATTTCGATGCTGCAAAGAAAAAAATAAAAAAAAAAAAGAAGCAAAAATTGAAAGAAAGACGTAAAAAAAAAAAAAAAAAAAA
>NW_006263447.1:361654-365183 GCF_000469605.1 Apis dorsata
TTTGATATCGAAAGTAAATTAAAAAAGAAAAGAGGATAAATGATTCTCTCGCTCTCTCACTTTGGACAAAAAAAATTACTATTCGTGTAGTATAATTTCAATGATGATTAATCGTGCGAAGGAGCTTATCGAAATCTGATCGTATCACGCAATTGCGCACAGAGAATCACTTCATTAGAATCGTGCTATCGTGACACTTGTACATCTAGGTTTATAACTTTTTGCATCGTTGTATTTTCTCGAAAAAGGAATTGTACCCTTTGTCTCATTACTTGCCATAAAAAATAATTATCAAAAACATATCTTTATAATTAAATGATAATAATTCATACTGTTCAAATGTTTTTTTTATTATTAAAAAATAGGAAATATTTCAAGAAACAAGGTTTCATTCATAAATTTTTATTATTGCTTTTATATTGAATAAATTCTTCCTTTTTCAGTTAAGATTGAAAAAACAATTTGATTTAAATGAAAGATTAATAAAAATAAAATAATTTTATTAAACATTTGCAAATATATTTGTGATAAATTGTACGTTTTATAGAATTAAATAATTTATAAAAAGAGTTAAAAAATGATTAATATTCGAATTTTCATATTCTCTCAACAATTATCAAACAATATGAAACAATTCTAAGTTAATTTATTTATTACATCTAAGCAGCGCGATAATTTAACGAAATTGTGTATGTATATGTTGAAATACGCAGTGGTATAAATTCATATGAGCAAATGTGTGTGTCTCAGCCCATGTTGTCGAAGCATCAATAAAAAAGAGATTTTGTAAATCAGAGATTTATTTCCCTTTTCAATTCCTACTTTTTTCTTTTACGATATTTGTTAATAAATTTGATTAATTTGTTTAATTGGTAATATCTTTTTTTTTAAATATTTTTAGTCATTAAATAAATATGTGAATACATGAGTATATGAAATTTTTATATATAGATAAATATATATATTCTATATATATTTTATAGATAAATATAAATATTATATATTCTTTTAATGAAGTAATAGTAGTAAGGATTTTAATTGAAAATTAAGCCGTAAATTCAAATTCATTATTATAAAAAAACTTGTCATTCATTTGTAAAAATCTTATTCAAATTTTATTATAATAATGCGATAAAAAAATGTTAAAATATATATTATAAAAATTTATCATTTATATTATATATAAAAACTTATATAAAATATATATACGATAATATGTATAAAAATATACTATATTTATCTTTTCTTTTATTAAAAAATATAATGTCTTTTAGATAAGACATTAAGGTTTCAAATGATTATATATGTCGCATACATTTGTAAAGTGTAGACAAGGAAAATAAATAATGAGAAAAGGACAGAGATAATATAAAAATATGGGAATTAGCGCCATCTTCAGAGTGCCGCAAATGAAACACATGAAAAAAGGACAGAAAATAGTTGAAGAAGGACAGAGATAAAATAAGAATTTACTACTAATGCCATCTCTCGAATATCAAGAAATGTTAAGTTTGAGCATTCTTCAAAGAGATGGCGTTACTAGTTAAAGTCTTTAGATGTTTCAAGTTTCATTAAGTTTCAGCATTTTTCAAAGAGATGGCATTACCAGTTAAAGTCTAGATGTTTCTAAGTTCAGCAGTTTTCAAAGAGATGGCGACACTATATAAGGTCTTTTACATGTTTCTGACATCCAGTTTGAGCATTTATCGAAAAGATGGCGCCACCAATTAGTTTCTCTTAGTCGAAAGATGGTGCTAGTGATCAATTCTTTTTTTTATCCTTTTTCTTTTATTTTCTATCCTTTCTTTATGTGTTTCATTTGCGGCACTCTGAAAATAATGTTGATTCCCATATTTTTATACTATCTCTGTTCTTTTCTCACTATTTATTTTCCTTGTCTTACTAATTACATAAATTATACAAATATGATAGTTTATGAAAATATTAATATATATAATTATATTGCACATATATTGGGAGATTGCTTTTTAAATATTCAAATAATAAAAATCTTAGGAAATAATTAACATTATTTTTATTGATGATATTTCTTGCAATTCTTTAAATAATTAACAATGTTCTATGATAAATCTGTATTTTATAAATGATAATTATAATTGTTATGTCAAAGATAATTGAGATTATCACGTGCTATCTTTATATTAATCATAAATTAATTATTAATTTAATAATAATAAATTAATTTAATTATAATTTCTTTCTTTGCAACGCTATTATATTCCATTTTGAATTGATAACATGAGATATTATACAAGAATACTAACAATGACTATATAAATAACTTTCAGATTATATGATACAAAAATGCATTAGATAATAAATCTATTTTATAACTAGTTTGTGGTTCTACGTTATATTTTTATTATATTTCTATTACAATTCTATATCACAAAAATATTTTCATATTTGTGACTAATTAATTAACCATTTTATAATTATAATATAAGCGTTCGTAAATGTATCAAGGCTATAAAAACTGACAAAAATGTTTTTGAACTAAATTCCTATACATTAAAACTATAGAATATCAACGCACTATACTTAAAATTGTCGACAAGCAGTCACTTTTTCTATGCCCATTTTATATATAATTCACATGACACATCTGTGTTCAAGGAAAAAGAGCGAAGATGAGGGGACTGTTTCCGCCCCTAAAGTTTTTCTACTATATAAATTTATATACTATTCGCTAGAAAAATTAAGCCTTTGTTTATTGTCATGAGATAATTATAATATTATAATACTTCTTTGACAAATTTTGTACATATAACAATTTCTAAAAGTGATTGTATATTTATGTACGCTTTTTGTACAACTCTTTTTAATTTTAACTACGATTTGAAAGGAAATTAACGTGATTTTTACTATTTTTTACTCATGGTATGTATTTATTTTTTATATAATGTCAAATTATCATTAAATTATATACTGTCAATATTATTTTCACAAATTAATTAGCATTTCGTTATACAACACATCCTTTTAATTAACATAATTAATAATTAATCATTATATTAATTGTCGAAAATAGCTGTAAACTTTCTTTTGTGTACTAAAATGAAATTGCGTATTATGTGCGTAGTATATTGTATTTAAATGGTATATATATAAATGACATTTTAAATAAAAAATTGATTTAAATATATACAAAATTTAATTATTTTAAAAAATTATTTAAAATTAATTAATATAATATAATAATTTACATCATAATTTACATATCTGATATATATAAAGAAATATTAAAAAATAATAAAAAATATTTTATTTATATTTCATTATATTTTAATTATTTAAAAATTTAATAATTTTTAAAATATATTAATAGGATTTTTTATAAAATAAAAAATATATAATTGCATATATATGATTAGTTTTTTAATAAATAATTATATATATAAACATACTATAATATATATGTTTTAGGCTTTACGTATGATGTCAGCAATAGTGCCAAGCACACATAATATAATTGATTCTAATCAAAGTTATGATCATGCATCAGAAC
>NW_006263447.1:365349-368882 GCF_000469605.1 Apis dorsata
TGGAAAATTTATTGGCTGCTGCAAAGAAGTGTCATATTAGATTTGGTGGGCGTACTGAATTAGCAACTGAATCAGATATATGTGTCACACAATTATGTCATATATTTGAATCAATTTTTAGTCATGGATTACGTATAAACTGTATTGAAAAAATTAATTCAGCTTTAAGGTAAAAAACAATATATATGTTAGTATTAAAATAAATAATATATATTATAATATAAATTATAATAATATAATATAAAATATATATATATATATAATTAAAATGTTATTTATTTAATCAGGATATCTATAATATCTACAATATTCTATAAAATATAAAATATATAAATATAAGTTAGAATATATATAAGTTAGAAATATAGAAATAGTATTTATTATATTTTCTCAAAATAATTTTGATATATTATAATAATGTGCATATAATTATTTATATAATGATGCATTTTCTTTTTTTATATTTTATCATTTCAAATGTGATTATATAAATATATTTGAAAGATGATGTTGTATGATAATATAAAGTATGTTCTATTATTTTATATTATTATTTTATTTTATATTATTTTATATTATTTATATTTCTACAGGCATGTTTCAGACATAGTGTCCGGTGGTAATACAAAATCATGTAATACATCAGATATGGCATTTTGGCCTTGTATAAAAGAACAATTAACATGGCATGAACAAGAACGTTTTAGTGTATTAAAAAAGGTTCATACAGATTATGGCAGAGGTAGAGCATGGCTCAGAGCTGTTTTAAATGAACGTTCTTTAGAACGTCATTTACATGCTATACTTGATCCTTCAATATTGTCTCCATTTTATGAAGATTGGGCATTTTTACTTGATCAGGAACGAAGTGCTATATTGCCAAATGTAGCAGCAGGTATAAAAACATTAATTTTTTATCATAATATTTTATTTGTATAAAGTAATTAAATATCATTTTGATCTTCTAGGACTTGGTAGTATTTTATTTGCAATTAGGATAGATAATGAAGAATTAGATAATAATTTAAAAGGCAGAGAAATGGATAAACAAAAGGTTTCATTATCTGAACCAATAATATCATCTTCAATACCAGGTAATCATATCTCTTATATTAAATATATAAAATTAAATATAATTTTTATACAAATATAATGAATGTCTCAATTAGGGCCTACTTTAAAACAGAAACAAAGAAAAAAAGTGCCAGTCCATATAATTTCTTTTGATAATGAAAATGATGAACAAGAAAACACAGAAGTTTCCATTTCAGTCAGTGCTCCTCCAACTTGTCTCAATTCTCCTACAGTAACATCAATAAAAACTTCTACATCACATAGTTTAGTTTCACAATCTCAAATAGAAACAAATAATATTACTACAATAACAAGTAAAGAAAATTCTGATTGGGAAAATAAGTAAGTAAGCATATTACTCCTAAGCATATACTTTCAATTTGATGTTTTAAGTAATAATATTCGTTATTTTAGTGAAACCTTTGAAGAAGAAAAAATATTAACACCAATCACAAATTCTGGAAGTATGGGTGGACTTGTTCCTGTCTCACCTTTAGATCAAACATTAGATGATATGTTAATAACATTACCAAGTTATCTAGATGTATGTTTAAAATATATTAAACTTTAATATATTTAATTTTTAATTTAATTTATTATTTTTAATTCATTTTATATTTCTTATATAGGATTCATCTGAAGTTGCAGAACCTGCAATTGAAGCTACTGAACCTTTTACAGATTTGGATATTCATATAAATAATGATAGTTTAGATATTGAGACATTACAAGTTAAACTTTTAGCTATGACTGAAATGTTAGAACAGGCTAAAGAAGATGCTATGACTAGTAGATTACAACTTGGTCGTTTACAAAGACAACATCAAAATTATCTTGAAAGACATGAATTACAAATACAAGCATTAAATCGGTAAATTTGTATGATTTTATTCTATCAAATATAGAAATAAATTATATTTTTTAATACTTTATTAATTCTAATTTAATAGAGAAAATGAATTATTAAGACAACAATTACGAAAATATGTAACAGCAGTACAAATGTTAAGAAGAGATTCGGATTCTACTACAGTTTCTGAAGAAGATCCATCATTAGATTATCATTATGAAGCTCAACAATATGAAGAGAAATTAATTCAGGTTGCAGACATGCATGCAGAACTAATGGAATTTAATGCTAGATTAACTTTACAATTAAATGACAGGTAAAAATTATTATATTATTATTATTATATTATTATTATTATTATAATTATTATAATTATTATAATTATTATTATTAATAAATTATTATTATAATTTATATTTTATATTAATATTTTGAAAAATTACAGAGATAGATTAGTTAAGTTGTTACAAGCTGAATTAGAGTGCCTTCGCGGGCCTATAAATGAAGATGATTTACCATTGGAACCACCATGTCTTATACATATATGGATTCCATCTGCATTTCTTACTGGGCAATCTTCTGATATACATCATGTTTACCAGGTGAATCTAAATTAAATATAAAAATGTTTAATATAAAGTAATTTTAATAAAATTATTATCAAATGTATCAAGTTTATTAATTGTTACAGATATACGTACGTATTAGAGATATTGAATGGAATATATATAGACGATACGCTCAATTTCATGCACTTTATAGAGAATTAAAGAAACATGATGCAATTGTTACTACTTTTGAATTTCCACCAAAAAAAACAATAGGAAATAAGGTATTTATATATTATATATAAAAAAATTAAAATAATTATAATACTGTCTACTTAAATGGTTATAAATTTATTATCATCATCTGCTGAAACTGCTTATAAAAACATATTATGCTTTTATTATTTTAAAATTACTATAATAAAAAATTATTGAGATTTTTACAATCATATGTATTTACAATATATGATAATTTTCTATCTATATTTTTTTTTTTTTTTAAGTATATATACATATTCTATAAAATAAAAAACAAAATGCAATATTATCTAATTCAATTCATTAAGATATTTTGCATTATCTTACTTTTTCAATTTTTCATTTAAGTCTTGGATACATTTATAGAACAAGAAAAATTGATTTGATATATAACAATATTCAATTCCTGAAAATCTAGTTTTCGATTTTAAATTGTGACCATTTAAGCGGATATATAGAAGATATAAAAATTATTTATTTCTATTTATTCTCTAGGATGCTAAATTTGTAGAAGAGCGACGACAAAAATTACAACAATGGTTAAGACGAATTGTTGGAAGATTAGCGCAATGTTCTCCAGCATTTGCGTCTAGACCAAATAGACAAACTCTTATATCTTTGATGCCTTTCTTTGGGTAATTTATTTCATAATTTTAATATTATTTAATTTATTTATTAATTAATTAAGATAATTGTTTCTAAAATTTTTAAAAATTACAAAAAAATCTTTGATAACTTGATTTTATTATAAAATATTATCTTCTTTTAGTGATAATCTTAATACTGAAGATTCGAAAAAAAAC
>NW_006263447.1:369159-375840 GCF_000469605.1 Apis dorsata
TGTATACAAGTATAGTATAAATATACATTGACACATGCTGTTTATAGCTGATATATGTATAAAAATAATATGTAGTAAAAATAATTAAAATTTAAGTCTTTTTCTACAAAAATATGTATTATTTTTTTTATGTGAACATTTATGTGAAATATTGATTAAAACTTTAATTTATTTAAAGAGAAACTTAATCCTGTTTTTAATTTTCTAATGAGATAAAAAAATATATTTCTTATGTATTGTATAAATTTGTTATATATCCTATATTTTAAAATAAATATTTGAAAAAATATTTGAAAATAAAAATAACATTGAAAATATAAGATAAAAATAAATGATTTTAATTAAAATGTATATAAAAGATATTATTTGATAAAATGATAAAGAAACTTAAATCAAAAAAAAACAATGCAAAGAATATAAAAAAAAAAAATGTGTTGTTTTTATAATTAAATTATAATATCGTGTTCAATCTCGTTTTCTAAAAATTTTATTCATGTAAGGCGCCTTAACAGTAATATAAAAAGGTACACTTTTCCATTTATACTTTATGATAAAAATAAAAGTGCATATTGTTATTGGAACAAGTACATACAGTATTATGCTGGTAAATAATACAACTAATCGCATATAAGATTCACAGGTTTAACAAGTTGCATAGGAGTCTCACTATGGAGAGGTAAGATAAGAAAATTTTGCAAAAAACCAATTATCAAAGAATGTATTCACGCGTAAATTTTTATTTTTTGAACGTGACGCTTATATATATAAAAAAAAATAAATATACGTTATAACAATAAAATTTCAATCGTAATATGAATTAGTATTTGTACTGAGCGACACAAACTGGGTTTTTTACCTTTCCATATTGAGATATAAAAATTTTTTATAATAGCAAAGTTTATCGAATCATTAATATAACCATCCTTAATACTTTGACTGCCGAATGTGGAACCATAATGTATTTTTATTACAAAGGAACCAACGATACGTCCGTATATTTGTTACATATTATGATACATTTGATGATGTTGTAATAAGAGTTTTATATTGTAGCTCATGTAAGCAACAACATAAATGACAAATATTTGTTATCTTAAAAATTATAGTCGCTTATACTTAATTCGATACAAATGTATCGAAAAGTAAGACATTATTGTATGGCAGTCAATGTATTAATTGCAATTACATACGCTTTAAACAAATCTATGGAATCTATACTTATAGCGCATCGCAATCATAACATCATAATCATAGTAAGTTTTGTAACATAATGGTATATGATTATATTACTTATAAAATTGATTACAAATCAGATACATTCATTTCAAGTTGATATTATATAATATAATAATATTCTGCTTGGAATAGGGGAAAAAAAATAATCGTATATATTTATTAAATAAGTTCTTAATGTTTCGATAAAAATATAATTCAATATTTAAATTTAATGGACAAATATAATTCTTTAACAGATAAAAAAAAAAACAAAAATTACTATTGAAAGCAATTAAAATATTTGTAAACATATGGATTATTAAAATTTTAAATATCAAATATAAATAATATATAATCATATTGATAAAATATTCAAAAATAAGTCAATAATATATCTTTTATGTACTAAATCTTATATTTTAATTTGCTTTTATATTTTGAAATTTGATAATGCACGAAAAATACAATGTATAACTTATTACTTAAAGAGTATTTTATTCCGTAGAAAATATAAGTTCATTTATACATATAATATTCATGAAAATTCATCAAGATTAAAAAAAAAATAAATCTCGATCTCAAAAAATTAACATACTTTACAATACTGATACACGGTACTTACTTGAAAAATGATAATAATATTCATTAAATTGTATTGATTTCTTAATTTACGATTCACAGAGATGCGTATGACTATCATTTAAACTTGTCAAAATAAGCAAAACATTAAACGAATAAGAAACAAACGACAATAAATTATAAAATACGTTTAATAAAAAATAAAAATGAAAAAAAAATATATAAAATTTCGAATAAGATTAATAGCTTTGAATATTTTGAAATATAATCTTGAAATATATCTTTGAAATATAAAAAAAATCTTTTAATTAATATAAAAAAAATAATATTTACTATGATTTTGACAATTGCATTGTGCCGTTCGGAAAAGGAGTCTAATCTCTGTTGACTATGGACAGCTCGTATTATGGTAATTTTTTTATACATATATTTTTTTAAAGTTCGCATTGATCCACAAGTTTTTTTTCGTTCAACGAACTTTCGCGAGACGCACGAAAAGTACAGAATTCGTTGGCCTTAGTCACTACGTTCCGTACAAAGATTTCATCATAAACTGTTTTAAATTATTATTTACATTCACTAGCTTTCTTCGCTGACTAATTTTGATTTAGCCCTAGGACAGACTAGAAGGTAGATAGATCCTTATGTATAAATTATTGATTTTCGATGTACCGTTGAGAATTACTATTAGGATGTTCAAGACTGCATGTAAGATACTCTTTATAAAATATAAAAATTTATTTTAAAAAATGATTTAGTTCATTTCATAATTCATTTATTGAAAAAAATTTTATATAATTGAATAATTCAAAAAATATATAGTAAATTTTTATAACATAAAAAATTATTCATTTCAAAATAATTTATAATTTTTTAAATATGAAATTTATAATTAAATAATTTTAATTTAATAAATATTTATAAATTTATATATAATATATCATTACAAAAAAAACAGAAAGGTTTTGTATTCGTTTGCTAAAAATAAAAAACGATTAAATAATATTTTAAATATTTATTAAAAAATAATGAATAAACGCTGCGTTTAATTTTACCAAATATATAAAATTTTCAAATTTTATCTTTACAATTTTTATGTAATAAAAAATTTAGACTGAGCATCTTACAAATCTCAACAATCTTTGTGTTTTTTCTTGTATTGTGCGAGATACTACAACGATACGTTTGGACAGTCCTAGGGATAAATAAATTCGTAATTGACATAATCATTTTGCCATTCTGAAGCCTGCTCAGATTTAGATATGTAAAGAGAATGTACCGAACAGTAGTCACATAAGGATCATTTAGTTAACGAATTAAAGAGTACCTATATTGTTTCATAGGTATCCGGAGAAATTTGAGCCTAATTTTATTTAACTTTAAATTTAGGTATATCCAAATAACAAGTAATCTTTAGTTTAGCAGTCTTTACACACATTCCTCTGTTTGTGAAATTGACAACAAAAGCTAACAATAATGATAACACATTATGCAAGTACATGAAGGTTAAAAAGTGGAGCCTCATGAGTGTAGTCAAAAATAATAAGGCTAGTTTTTTTCTAAAATAATTTTCTTTTTTGCTTATTAGTAAAAGTATGAAACTTTTTATTCACTATGATTAATACATGTAACGTTAAAACATTTCTTTTCTCTGTTTAAGTAAAAATACGCCAACAGATGAAATACACGATCGATAAATTTTTTTCTTTTTTTAGAGCGCCTGCAAACTTTACGTTTACATTCATGTATTTTTATAGCAATGGGATAGATGTTATTTAGGTCCATAGCGAAAATAAATAAAAGAAAATCTTCTTAAGCTAGATAGCAGATTAGTTTTGTATTGTATACTTGTTAACTAGCCAGTGCATTTTGTATATATCCTGACTCTCTCATTAACCTTCCTGTCTATTTAGCACACTTTGCCACGCATTCTAAGGCATGAACTTTCTAGTGAGCTGGATAAAAGAGAGCATAGACCAGTGTGCCAGGTACTTTATGTGTTAACATTTTTCACTGTTGTAGCTAGATACAATATAATATTAGAAAGTATATTACTATTGTATTTAAAAAACTGTTCTTCCCTGCTCTTGATCTTATATTAAGATCCTTATTCCTCAGACCATAACTATAAAATTGTTTGCAAAACGTTTTGTATTAGAAAGCAAAAAATAAATTGAACTTCTTGAGTGGCTATGTCTGCATATACTAAATAATAAATTAAGCCATCACACAAATAACTCTTGATCTTTTTCTTAGAGCAAGTAATTTGTTTATATAAAGATTATTAACAATATTTGATATTTCTTTGATTATTTTTATTGTAAAAACATTTAATAAAAGAACAAACAATTGATAATTATTAACATAATAAAAATACAAAAAATATTATCATAAATTTAAATAACTAAGTTTTAAAGATATAAAACTTCAAATACTTATAATATAATATTTCAATAATAAAGTTTTACTGTTATTCGCGGATGGCTTAATCAGGATTCCGATATTACAACACATGCATACTTATTTGTATAGAACGTAGATTATAAATTTGTTTACTATGATCCACGTTTATACAAAACCCTACACGCACACCCATACTGTGCCAAGTTAGGGAGCCATTTGTATGCACATCTGATACCACACTGGCTAAAGCACATGTTATTTGTTACTTCAATCAATGTTTAATTTTACCACTTGTCATATTTTTACTCATTACATTTCCACCTTATATCATTAGGTTCATTCTATCATACATTCATCAACCTGTCATTGCATGCTGTATTGGTTGTACATATTCAGATAGTAAACTAACATAACATATTAAATCAAAAATTTTGTAACCCTATGGTAATATAATTATTAAACAATAGAATATACTCTTGCAATTAACTTAACTTCCATAAGTTGTTTTATGACACTGAACACTATAATTGAACAAAGTGCTTGTTTTACTTTCAAAATAGAAACTTATTGCCTAAGAGACATTACTATAAAAAGAAGCTATGCAAAAGTGCACATTTGTACACGTAATACAAAATAAACTATCGTGACAATTAATTTATGCTTTATCTTACATACGCGTTCTTAAAAAAAGTAGTAAAGAATGTACGTGTATAATTCTAAGAGAATATAATTCTAAAAAATAATGTACCATAGGGATACATATTTTCGAGCTCCTCATATAATAATAATTTGAATATTTTTAGCATATGAATAATAATACAAAACGATACAAAATTCTAACGAGTGTTTTTTGTTTAACTATGAATTCGAATTATTTAAGTGATAAAGATCTAATGAAAAGTTTATAAAAGGGTACCGATGTACATATCCAGGCACATGTACCCATTTTGTATCTGTATAATTTTGTTTTTCCAACAATCAAATTTAATACTCTTTGACATTTTGAATATTTATCCCTGTATACAAAACTAAAGTCGTTTAGCACATTTTAGCACTAAATTTAGAATACACAATTTTTATTAGTCTTTCTCCCTGTAGAACACAATGTTCATTCCTAAATGTCGTTTTTTAGTTATCACAAATTATTGTTCCTCGTATTTATTATTGTTTGAAACATTAACGGAGCTCAGATGCTTTCAATATTTTATATCAATGCAATTATAACTTTTTAATTACACATTCACGATGCCCGAATATTGGGTCGCACTGGAAACAGGCTGTTTTTTCGGTAACTTTTCTTTGTTGGTATAAGCTTTCATATCAAAGTAAACCACTTTCTACCCATGAGGTCATTAAAAAAAAAATATATATACCAATCGGGTTTGTGAACATTATTCTGTAAGGTAAAGAGCAGGACTATGGATTTGGAGGAGGTGTAGTTGGTGTTGTATGCGAAGAAGGTGATGCACTGGCAACCATTGTTGGACTGGCTGGCTGTTGTAATGGCAGGAACGCTGATCCCAAGCTAGGTTTTAACTGGAATGCTACACACGGCTTTGGGCAATAGTCTAATTTGCTCAAGTCTATCATGGGTCGCCTATACATACAAATATAATTGTTTCAATAATGTTAAAATATTTACATTTCTGAATAAAAATATAATAAATATAAATATAATAAATAATGTTAGATATTATTAAATAAATTTCAATTAGAAGAGAATTTAAATTATTTTTTCTTGAATAATACGAATTATATGCGATTTTTAAATAAGATATGTAAAATTTAATAAAAAACATATAACAAAATTTTTACATATATTATTACAAAATAATAATGTCTATATTAATTAAAAAAAATTACCTGGCATCCTCTACAAATTTGAGATTGACTTTCTCACAGCCATCAGGTGGTTCTCTTGCAAGGAACCTATTAATGTGAGGAGAGGTGCCAAGACGTCCTTCTCTATCTTGTTCAGGAGTTGAACCACGACTTCCACCTTTAAGATAAATTACAATATCAGAATTAATAATCATATAAAATTAATGCATAAATATATTGCATATATCAATTGAAAAGCAAATACATCTTTAATTCATGCTTTTAATAACATAAATATGATTATATGATTTATATATTTAAAAATTCATTCATTAAAAAAATAAAAAATATAAATATGATAGTTTTATACAATAAACAAAATTAAATTTTATTCTATTCGAATAATATATTATAATAATATATATTATATAACTTATTAAAAAAATATATATTATTAAATATATATATATATATTATTATATAAACATATAGAATATAACATATAGAATATAAACAAATTTGAAAGTTATTAAATGTTTTATATAATATTTGAATATATAATATTATTATTAATTTAGAATTCTTTACATAAAAATTATGAATTAAACAAGTTGGTATAAATCTTAACTTAATAAATTTCTTTTTTAATAATTAATAATCTTT
>NW_006263447.1:376206-378679 GCF_000469605.1 Apis dorsata
AAAATATATTAAAATTTTAATAAATATAAAATATAATAAATTGTTTAAAATTAAAAATATCCCAATTTTATTATTAATTTTCATGTTTTTTATAAAATATTTAAAATTTTATATTTAAGAAAAATAGTTCATGCATATAGTTTAGATTAAAATATAAATGTGTGTATGTATATATATATATATATATAGATACATGTACGAAATAATAAAAAATTTATAAATAGATATATAAAATTCTATTAATTATATGTATATGAACATTTAAAAAGATAAAAAAAAATAAAAAATAAAAACAAAAAAGAAAAAACAAATATATTTGATTAAAAGGGATTTCATGAAAAATAAAAAGTATGTTTCCGCAAATATGCGCCAACCTTGTAAGAGATCGCTAGGCGGACGGGACGCATCCATAAGACCAGGAATCAGCGGAGACTCAGAATTCCTAGATGGAGGGCCTGTCTCAACAGGCACACACCATAGTTAGTCTGTTATTTATAGTGTTACCAGTAACCAGAAATACTTCACACGCATATATATTTATATACTCTTATTAAAAAAACAAAAATAGATAAAATATTTTTATATTTTTCAAAGTACAAAAAAAAAACTACTTGAATTGTAAATACTAATAATAAATGTTGCATATAATTATTAATTTTATAGTGTTAATATTTGGATTAAGTTTTCATAATTTTTTAACAAAATTTATATAGTTCGCGTATTTTCTAAAAACATTAACAGCTATTTTATAATCTAAATACTATTAAATAATATATAGTAAAATATAAACTTACCTGAAGAATAAGAACTGGAGGGAAGGTCAGTAGCTGGTGTTTGTGTGTTGACGCTACGAGTAGCCCTCAATAAATCTGCTAATGGTGCACGATGACCTTCCGGTGTAATTTGTTCACGATATCGTGCATACTATAAGAATAAGTATATATTTAAATTAAAATCAATTTTTAATATTTCTGAATTTCACTTCAAAATTATTTTAAATATATTATTTTATTCATCATATATCAAAATTATAATAAATAGATTACATTATTAAAAATAATTATGTTTATATTATAATAAATATATATAAATAAATACATACTTTATCTTCCACTGGATGATCAGGATCACTAGGGTTAGTTGTGGATTTGAGAACTAATCCTTCAATTTCTTGATTTAGTCCTTCAATAGAAGAACGCATTGGAGGCCTCATTGGTTTCACAGGGATATTCATAGGACTTGCCTTTGTACTCAAACCAAATTGATTGTCTGGTACAATAATAAAACTAACATGTCAATCAATTCTAGAAACAAAAAGATTTCTTATATGAGTTCCTATTCTTAAATGAACTCACGTATAGACGTTTGTGAAGCAATACTGGGTAAAACTGTATGATCTGCAGGAAAAGCTGGTGGTGGTCCACCTGGCATTATAAGTCCAAATACTGCTGTTCGTTCTCTACTGCTGGTGCCTTCCTTATTTGTACGTTGTAACCTATATTATATATCTTTTTTTATTCAAATAAATATATAAATATCATAATAATATGTTGCATAAAAAAAACTATATTTTAAATCTATTAATCATTTTATAATATAAAATTTTTCATTATTAAAATTAAAAAATAAAAAAAAAATAAATGTAATGATATATATATATACATACCGGTGCCTAAAATACTTTTCTAATTTTTCATCAGTGGTTGTTTGTTCTGTAGGATGACGTGTGTGTAATTTTCTTGGTTCATTGGACCATTCTTCTGTCTATAGAAAAATAATTTCCTTAATTCTTATATTATATTGATATAAAAGATATGAAATATCATCACATTGTATAATAAAATATTATGCCATAATGAATTTTTTATAAAAATAAAAACATTAAATGCAATTAAATAAATATTTGAAATAAAATAAAATTTACCTGTGTAGATTTATCAACCAAAAGAAGACTGGAATGAATATAATATGAATCACGAGGCCATTGTCCTTTTAAATAGATTGTATCTAATGATGCTGTCCTTCGAATATTTTGGTTTCCACTTAAACTTTCGCTGCATCTTCCACTTAATGTTTTTGATTTTGCTGTGTATGACAAAAATTTTAAATAAACATAATTCTTATGAAAAATGTAATAATTATTACAGGAAATTAAATAAAAAATGTATTGTTATTGTATATATGTAAATTAAAATTGGATTATATAAACCAGAACCGGACCATGAAAAATATATTCGGTTACTGGAAATAAATAAAATTTAAATAAAAATTAAATAATAGGATAAAGGAGGAAATAATGAATTTTTTAACTGTTTATTGTGGAACCGATCTAAAATTTTATATTCGGTTACCGAATTATTCATTTTAATAATTATAGATCTATAATTAAAGAAATCAGAAAAAGATTAGTTTATTTCCTATGACATATTAAAATATTATATATATATATATATATATATATATATATATAGAT
>NW_006263447.1:379218-380208 GCF_000469605.1 Apis dorsata
TATAATAAATACATATTACATTTATTATTGTTTAATCCATTGATATATATTATTTATTAAATATAATGAAAGCAATAATGCATAATTACATTTATAAGTATATTGTTTTAAAACTGCAAATTAATATAAATTTAACGTGCTTAACTAATAAATTTATTAAATAACATACAAAACGTTTAAAAATTATAAAAATTTAAGAAAATCTAATATATCACAGAACTTAAAATACATATAACATTTTTTATTTGATATCTTAGCTATAATATTTACAATTAATTATATATATGATATATATAAACAAATTATGGAATCTTATAAAAAACATTAACATGTTTACAAACGACAAAAATTACGATAAACTTGCAAATATAAGATCGTTTAAAAATTTATGCATATATAATACACAATAAACATTTATAGTTGGTTGTATTCTGACATTGAAAAAAGGAAATGGGAGTAAATAATAGTCCTTAATCAAGGATTCAATCGGAGGATATGAAAAAAATTAAAATGACAGACATAACAAAGTGTAGCGAAAGATAACAGTGTATAGTAAGTACGTGACATGTAGAATAGTGAACGTAAATACCTTTGTAAGAGAGGGAACCGGGGCTTCGTTGTCCAGAGGAAGAAGTCTCCGGCGAGATGCGGGCCCGCCACGCACTCGCATTTGTTGGCGATACGGTGGGACTGTTGCTATTGCTCTTCCTGAGACTGCTGCCCTGCCGGCCTTGTCTTAGCAGCGAGCTTACGGGTAGAGTCGCGCGCATTGGGCCTTGCTTCGATGTTGAGCATGGCGAGGATTTTCGCATTCGCTGTGATCCCGACATTTTGTCATATAGGCAGGTGGCACTCGGGCCTTTGATGCTGGTGCGTTTGATACACTGTTTCAAGTATGTTGTACTAAGGACGGGGCGCCGCGGGCACCGTTCAGGGCACGAGGCCTCCGAGCACCCGCGACTTTGTCGCGCACACGCGGCGACAGCAGCG
>NW_006263447.1:380400-390016 GCF_000469605.1 Apis dorsata
TTCAGAATCGTTTATAATATTTGCCTTCTCGGTGGCGGACGAGATCTCATCAACGATAATGGTAGCAACGACGATAACGGCGCGACGAATTCACCAGCAACTACGACGAGAACGTTGGTAGCGGCGGCGCGACGACAATGCCCTACGCGTCTTGTCATTTGCAATGTTCTGCTGCTGCCTCGGCACGCACGTCACGTGATCGTCCGTCCCGGCTGGTCATTGGTGCAATGTTAGCCCGTGGAGCGTCGTACTACGCTCACCCGTGGGGGCCGCGTTCCATTCACTACCACCGTAGCACCGTACCTAGCGTCCTATCGTTTTCTCACTCTCTCGTTCTTTAATTTTCTCTCTCGTCTTCGCGCTTGTGCAGTGGCCCTCAAATTCGCCCTTTCTCGATTCCTTTGATGTCCCGTCGAAAATGTTATTTAACGGTTGTTTTTGATATTCGTGAATTATTAGTTTTCTTACAAACGTCACTTAGCTATTAATTTTATATTGAAGGTTATACGAATCATTTTAAACACATTTTTTAGCACAAAATCACATCTCAATCGAAAGGATGTTTTGGTGTTCGTGTACGACGTGCGCAACTCTGCTTATATACACCTGCACGACACACGTATAGACCAGTATGTAGCGTCTTACGTTTCACGTTATGTACGTAATGGAGGAGTACAAGCCGATGAATAGCGTGTGTGAATAACTTTCGTGTACGGAGCACATACTAGCACAAGCGTAGTATCCGAGCTTACGTTTTTCAGCTACGGCGCGTGCACGCTACATTCATTCGATACTCTCGCTAGGAAAAATCTCGAGATAATCGTTTCAATTTACTACTATCGAACTGATATTTACGCGCGAGATTGATTTCGATATTATTGATAATTCTAAATTTTTATAATTTCTTTAATTAAAATTAATTAAATAATAATAATTAAAATTATTATTTCAATTACTTGTATTATATTTATTATTTAAAATTATTGAAAAAATCAAAATTTTGTGTTTATTTTAAATGATTTGTATTTTTTTATAAATATTAACAAAGCTATTCTTAATATTTAATAATTCAGGATAATAACATTTATTTTTTATAAATTAAGTTCATATATTTATTTACAATATTGTACATTATACTATGTTTTTTTATTACATATTTTTTTTAAGTTATTATTGATAACATATGACTAGATTAAATAATATCAAATTTAAAATATTGAAAAATCAGTCAAAACTTTTAATGTGTTAGTAAATATATATATAAAGTTAATATTTTGATAAAATATAAAATTTTTGTTTTAATTATGAAATATGAAAATAAAGCTAAAGCAAATCCTAAAAGCATTGATTTATGTATGACATGTGTTATTTATATGTAAAAAAACTATAAAATAATGATATGTAATTTAAAAAATATAAAATTATAATATTAAAAGCATATTAAGTCACTTGTCATATGTTGTCAGCATAAAAATATTAAAATTAAGGACACAACTTTATATTATATTATATTGCATGGAAATTTGTTTAATAAAGGCACTGCCATGCTTCTTACTAAAAACTAATGACATAATATACTTATAATTAATTATACTTTTATATATGCATATATATACATAATATAAGTATGTATATGCACACAATATTTGTAAATAATGCTAAATTATTTTGCAAAATAATTTACAGGAAATGCTGTATATCAATTCCAAAAATAATTATTTAAAATTATAGTATTTTACAATTTTTAGAGAATTTTTCTATTATTCTAGTAACATACTTATAAAGAGTAATACTAGTAATACTTATAAAGACAAAAAATTAACATACATATAATTATTTAAATAATAATAAAAGAGTAAAAATACATTTGTATATGTATTAATTGTTGAATATTATATATCTTTTCTTAGCATTATTAATAAATGAAATTATATTTATTAATAAATGAAAAATATAAATATAATGACTAAATTCATAAATTTAAAATAATGAAATATTATATATAATATATATAATATAACAATATTATTCTTATTTATAGGAGTTTGTTTCTTAATTATTAGAAACAATTGAACACAATACTGACATATGTTTTAATTTGTATGTCAGTCCATTTAAATTTACATTTATTAATTATCAATACTAAAAAAAAACTGTCTTTTTTTAATAAACATTTTTTTTCTAAACTAATTTCTAATATAAAGATAATGTATAAATGCTGAGATAAAAATAAATTTTAAGCTTTAACAATTTTAATAAGTAAAGAAAACTAAGATTAGCTAAACTCTTTTTTTATTTTTTCTATCACAATAATCAGTTTTAGTGTAAGTTTATTGAAAATTCAAAGTTTGAATTTTTTATCTAAATTTCTTTAATAATCATTTACAAATAAAAAAAATTGTGGCATGATATAATAAATAAATTTATGCATAAATTATACATTGATATTTATCATTATAAAAATGACATTCTTTAAAAATATTTAAAATATTATAATATTATTTGCAATGTAATAATTATAATAATTTATACATAAATATATGTATTTATTTATATTTATATATATTTATGTATAAATGATATATGCATAATTTTATATATTATACAAAATTCATTTAAATTTAAATTCATACAAATAAATTATTTTAATTTGTAATAATACTGGAAAAATATTAGCACACAATATTAAGTTATTTTTATTTACTTATTATAATATGTATTATTTATAATATACTAATCAATTTTTAATGATTAATAAAAAAAAACAATCTAACTTCTAAATCAAAAAATTTAATGAGTATATTATGACAAATGCTTTGAATGATAATCAAAAATAAGTTAATATTCATAAGAAATAATTTTTGTAAAATAAATGAGTTAAATATTGAGATGAACATGAAATATAAATAAAATTTAAAGAATTACTTATTTTTTATCATCATTTTTTCACAAAGAAGATTTTAAGATTTTCATACAAAGCACTTTATGTATAAAGCACTATGTATATATATATATATTTTTTATTAATTTAAAATTAAACTATGTTCTTTATTATAAAAAATATTATTGATCATTGATTTAATGAAAATGATACAAATATATTTTTTAATATAAAAAAAAAATAACTTAAGATATATTTAATCGAAACATTCTTTTTTAAATTTTTGTTGAAAATAAATATAATTTTTATTATATAATTTAATTTTATAGTGAGTGTTTTATTTTTATTTTTTTCTCTTTCTTTCATTTATGATAAATATAAACAACAATTATAATTATATTAAATTTTTTACTAATTGTGAAGTTGATTTCTCAATGATATTCTTTACAAAATATTGATGACATGAATAAATGTAAATGATTTTTTTTTTTTTAAATAGATTTAAATATAAAAAAGAAATTTATCTATTAAAAAATTTCTAAAAGTATTCTATATATTAGAATTTGTAAATAAATGGAACTTTTTCGTTTAACATTTAAATTATTTTCTCATAAATTCCTTATATAGATATTATTATATATATGAATTTCAAGAATTTATTACTACATTTATACAATACGTTTTTTTGAAATATATGGAACTCTGATGACAATTGTCATGAATTTGAATTATGGCAGTGAAAAATATCTGTTACATATATATATTCCAAAATTATTCCAAAAAAATAAAAAAAAATCACTTTCATTATTATTCAATTAAAAAAATTAAATTAACAGATACAATGATACAAAATTTAAAAAATTATATTATATTAATTAAATCTGTTTTATTTTTTTAAAAGAACAAATTATGTAAAATTTAAAATAAATAAATAAAAATTTTTGTTTTATATATAAACGTTACATACATATATATATTTACACGCAATCTATATTAAATATCACCAATTTTTCTTTCTAAATCAAAATAAAGAAATTATTTTGATTTATCCAAATCAATAACTTCAAAAAATGATACACAAAAAATGCAATAAAAATTAAAATTATACATAAAATCGTAACAAAAGTCTTATAGAAGTAAATAATTTAAATTATATTAAATGCATATTTGGTATATAACTGCAATGTATGAATGATTTTTATGAATATATGATAAATTTGATTTCAAATCAAATTGTTTTTACCAGTATCTATATTTTTTTATACAATCATTTCCCAAGTCTACAACTACTAAATGATTATCAGGTAGTACTGCAATACCTGAAGGACGTCGTAGTTTTGAACTATGTGAATCAATTTCAGTTAAAATATTACCTCCTCCTAACTTTAAAACTTGGATTATACTGCGACCTTTATCGGTACGAGTACCAAGTATTCTGCCTTCTGTATCAACAGCAAGGCCTCCATAAGTACCTTTTCCTATAATATATGAAATAATAAATATAACACTTAATATAATAATATAATAATAATGAAAATACGAATTACCTTTGCCTTCTAAATAAATTTCTTCAGAAAAATCTCCTTTAGCAGAAAATACTTGTATACGACTATCAGCCACTATTATTTCACCATTGGGTCCAACAGTTACAGACGTAATTAATTTAAATGTACTTCTTTTTCCAACCTATTAATTAATTTTTAAGATATATATATATATATATATATATATACATATGATAAAAGAGAAAAATAATAATTAATTATAAATTTAAAGAACCTAAATATTATCCAACCTGAAAGAGAATTTTGCCATCAGAATCAAATACAAAAACACAACTTTGACCATTGTCTGCAACAAGTATATGGCCATAACTCCTATCAACTGCAACATCAATTGGTTCCTATAAAATAAATAAAAAAAATAAATATATTAATATGATAAATAATCAAATAATAAAAGTTATTTTATAATATTATAGAAATAAATACTAACTTGAAATGCATTATGGGAAAAAGATTTAACAGTATCTCCTAAAGAACTCATCTCAGTTATTTTACGTGTCCTCCAATTAACAACAACGATACCTTGTTGAGAAATACCAATTCCTGTACAACTACGTCCTTCTAGACCTTCATTAGTTATATGCCTTTGAAATTCTAAATCACAATTGAGTACCTAGAAATATAATATAAATATGTAATTAAATGTAAGAATTTAAATACTTATAATTTTAAATAGATTAAATTTTTCAGTATACTTTTATTCGTGAGTTCCCAGTATCTAAAATATATATCATGCCATCATCATCAACAGCAACTGCTACTGGTTGATGAAATTCATCTTTTCCATTTCCTCGTCTTCCATATATCTTAATAGGTTCATTATGTTCAGTTGCATCAAAAAATAAAGGATAATCTTTAATAGGCCGTTCAAAAACTGATAACTTTAAAATATAACGACTTGCAGATGGAGGTCGAAATAGTACTTCATATGTACCATTTTCTAAATCTAATATTTCAGTTTCAATACTGGAACTTTGGTTTTCTGAATGAATACTATCTGCTAAAGTTAATTCTGCAGTGATAAGATCTCCTCCAACATTTCTAGGATGTCCATGATAGTCAACAGTCTCTACTATAACAGCTGCTTGTAATTTAACTATGGCAGGATCTTTCAACCGGGCTCTGCATAAACCTGTTTTAAAATATATATTATTATTTTAAGTATAATATAATTTTTTTATAAATGACAAGTTAAAAATATAAAGCAATAACATTTGCATAATGACTAATAACAAGTTTGAAGCAGGTACTTTACTGTATTATCAATCCTCAGGATACCTGGCAATGTTGTACTAGAACGTACTCTTCCCAAATTATTAAGAGCTTCCTCTAGTTGAGAAAGAGCATTATTGTGATTAAATTCAAAAGTAATAAAAGCATTTTCTTTAGGTTCACTAAGTGCTGATGCCGCATCAAGTTGATCAGATAAACTACCGATTCTTTGTGTAATATTTCGAACTTCAACCTTTAAAAGTATTATACATTATTTTTTATTATATTTATATAACAGATAGATATAGTTGTATATTTTAATCCTTATTATTTTAATATCATATCCAATCATATCCAATCTATATTATATATATCTGTATTAATATCATACCTGATATTGTAAACCTTCACATTCTCCTTGCACTTTATTTTTTTCAGCTTCTATTAGAGCATGTTGTTCTTCTAACACATGTTTCTTATCTCTTGCAGCAGCAGTAACAGCTGCTTGCAATTCTGAACGCCTTCTTTCTATTTTTGAAATAATTTCTGCAAATTCAGTATCTACAGCATTCAAACATTTTTCTGTTGAAGCTTCCAAACGTTGTAATTCTGTACTTACAGAATCCTGGGCTTGTGTTAACTAAATATAATAATACTCTATGATTACTAAATTTCAAATCATGACAAAAATATATTATTTATTTTTATTTTACCTTAGATATACATTCATTAGCTTTATAAAGCAAGATTTCAGACATTCTTTTTATTGCAATACTAAAAGGTATGATAGTATGCTCAGTACATCCTGGTGATGTTCCTGCATGATTACCACCTGTACATACTGTACAAAACACTGTATCACATGTTTCACAAAATAATAATTCTTGATTTATATGAACTGAACATTTTGGAATAACCTGTAATAATAAATAAAATTTAATATAATACTTAATATTCACAATAAAAAATTATATAAAAAAATATTGTTTCAAACCTCTCTTCTTTGTCTAGACATAAGATCAAGCAATTGATTTACAAGAAAACTAGGTGGTAAAGCAGGAACTCCACCACGAGGAATTGTTATTAATTCTCTGCAAATAGGACATCGAAAAGCACCAGTCTCACGAGTTTGAGATGCAGCAATTCTTGTTAAACAATGTAAACATACCTGTACATATAAAATGTAAATAAGTTATAATTTAAATAATACAAATGATATTAAAAAATAATTGATATAATATTTACAGTATGTGAACATGGTAATAATTTTGGGGTATGTTCTCCACCATCATAAACACAAAGACATGTACCACATGTTAAAAAACTTTCATTAAAATCTTCATAGTTTATGCTAACAGTTTCCACGAGCATAGAGCTCATACTAACCATCCTCTCCCCTAGCCGTGTCCTGTAAAATATAAAATAATTCGCAATTAAATTTATAATTGTAATTAAATGAAATATAAAATAATGTAAATTTTGTAAATTTTTATGAAATAAAAAATTTGTTTTGATATAATATAATATAAATAATATTAAGAAAATTTTATGTATTTTTTAAATATTATTTTCGAATAAAATATTATTCTTTATATTATATATAATCTCAAAAAATATAAGTAAAATTAATAAAGAAAAATATATTTATCAACATATTAAATATTATAAATAAATATAATTCAAGAATATAAAAAATAATTATAATAAATTTAAATATAAATATTATTATAATATACTCATGAAAGAATTTCTTATATATATCATAATTAGTTTTTTAACGCTGTATATACTCAATTGTTATGACAATATTATTTTCTCTGTTTAATTTCATAAAAATAAAAAATATATAGGGTGTCGCAAAAATTTATGAATTGTGAACGAGTATACATTTTGATGTTCACAATTTATTTTAATTGTTTGGCTATAATAAGTGAACAAATATAAACAAAATTTTGTAGTATTAAATATATTAAAACATTATATGTTATTTATAAAAACATTTGTTGAATAATAAACTCACTGTATAGCTAAACGCAGTGCCTCCATAATGGAGATAGCCCTGTCGTTGCTTTGAGAAATATATACATCCGTTACATTGCACACGTTTTAGCGGGGTGTCGATGCACGCTTGGAATATATCTTTTTCTTCTCGTATAAATTTTCATTATCAAATAAACTTAACAACACTAATAAGTTCAATAAATGACTTTTGTATAAATTATATCTTTTAATTTCATGCTGAAGAATTTAAATATCAAAATATATCATTATCAAAAAGAAAATACTGTTTCCAAGTGCTATCGAAGTTAGGAACTTTCTACATGCAATTTTTTTTAATAATATTTTCAAACAAAATTACTTGATGCATTGTCTTTTTTTCTTTCTTAATAAGTATTAATAACTTCAAATACAATACACATTCATATAAAATATTATCAATGAACACAACACTTCTTTCATAATCTTTATCATAAAAGAACCACCAGGTACAAAGCATATGCCGATGTATACTCTTTGTCTATATTTTTTTCTAATACCTATTGTCCCTGACACGGAAATAGTTATAAAGATGAATTTTTTTATATTCTAAAAAGCTAAATCGTGAATTATATTAAAAAATACAAAGAACAATTTTATTAAATTTTAAATTTATTTTTATTTCACTTTTAAAATTGTTTGTTTTTGCAAATTTTTAATATCATTTTAAATGTTTATTATATATGTCACTATCACTTGCAATATATCAGCGGAATCACATACGTGCCTACTCCCTTGAGATGATAGCAAAAACACTGTCGAAATTCGTTGCTCTTCTGTCGCATTTTTCCAAACAAATACAGACACGGACAACAACGAACCGCATCAGCTGCGGAGCGCAGCGACTCACGTTTTACAGCTGCGCACGTTCTCGCCTGCATCCACAACCGGCACCACTACCAGGGACGAAATGATAGGTATATTATACGGGTGCCCGCGGCTACGATCTATCAAGATGTGTTTCTTCCTTTCTTCATTTATGTTTCTGCGAAAGTTTCTTCAACCAATATAATACTATTCTTATATAAAATAAAAACAATTTCAATAATTAATTCATCTGAATCATTATGATAAAAACAATTTCCTGTTTAGAATTGAACTGAATAGATAAGCGCATTTTTATGAAGAATATCATAAATAGATAACATTGAGAAATGCGTTATTTTTATATATGAATTTTTGATACGTTGTAATTAACGTAGAACAAATAAGCATATATGCATTTATAATACAAGAGTAAAATGAAGTTATTTTGTTAAAAAATATTAAGTTAAAGCATTAGTATTATGTTAAGTATTGTGCGCAATGTAATACGTCCCTGAGTATTGGCGCACCATCAAGCGTTTACCACAAGAGTGAGAAGAAATATAAAGGAGAAAGCGATGATAAAGAAAGAGAGATACACGCGTCTCCTGAAGGGTAAGGAGACGTACAACACCAACGGCAGATATACAAAGACGGAGAAATGCCTGGTATGCTTGTGCGAGGTACACGGTTACATAGTCGGCTGAATTGTCTACTGCGCAGTCGCCCATTAAAAGGTGTAGCATCTGATGCTTTACTTACGTGCACTTGCTACAGCCGGCTCTCAGACAGCTGTAGTTTTCTATAGTCACGAATTTCATGTTTTTATAAACTCTCATCTATATGCAGCATTACATTCACTTTATAATATGGTTTTTAAGTGCTCATGAATTCAGTCATACATGATAATCATATCTGATTAGAAACTTGTTTTATTGAAAAAAATAATTACATTTTTAATGAAAGTCACAGAAAATGTATAATTAAAAAAAAATAAAAAAATAAAAATTTTATTAATATTATCAATTTTTCCAAAAAATTAAATCTGATTTGTATTTATCATATATATTTATTAATTTTTATAAAAATTAATACAAAATAAATATTTAAATTTATA
>NW_006263447.1:390348-400092 GCF_000469605.1 Apis dorsata
TTTATATTCTTTTTTTAATTTTTTATAATAATTATATTTTATAAACATATTTTCACATTTTTATTTAAACAAAAAATGAATTTACTTTTATATAATATTTTAAAGCATTAATATATATCTTTATCTTCATTTTTATCAATCCTTAAAATACGAATCACGTACTATCATGTAAACTATGTAAATTTTTATATTATAAAGGTATACACATTTCTTAAAAAAGTTCGTCACATACTTACATGAATGGACAGCAGCTCATGAAGCTTCCTTTGATAAACTCAGATGATAAGTTATTTTTATACAAGCAGTATTGGCGCGATATATTATTTATGGCGTCCCAAGGATCTTACACAGGCGTGATATGCACACTAACAAAGCACCATGATACAGCAATTTAAGTGTAGCAAGATCTTCAATATTATAAGACTGTTTACAACAGCATTTTCCAATGAGCTATGTTCAAATACTGAACGTCTGATCTTTTATCACAAATGAAAAATGCCGAAATATAGTCAAACATTTATATATCTTTTACATTATTTATATATTTTTAAAACATTTATATATTTTTTACTTTAAAAGAATTTTACAATATCAGGATATAAAAGCATTAACATAAACATATACGTTTATAGATTTTATTTAATATTCGTTGTCACACTTCTAAACAATAAAATTGATGAACATTAATACATCTCCAATACATGAGCCAAAACAGTATTAGTGGTGCATCGTTTCCTATATAATATTGAACAAATAGATTATACCAATATATTAACCTTTTTATGCTCAATTTTGCAATTTTGGCAATCGTGTCACACATACAAATTGTATTTTGTACACACGATATTTTTTTCACATTTAATTATTAAATTATTTTATTAACAGTATCTGAATAGAACAAATTCGTAACTATAGTATTTTTATTTGATAAAAATTTAATAATAATGATAAATCGGCATTCATTATTTTTCTCACTACAAACACCGAAGGTTTTACCACTCTTAACACAATCCCCCGAGTACAGTTTCTACCGCGCTCATATTTCTCTAGTGCAAACTACTAGAATGACGTTGTTCATAAGACGAAAGATAAGGATAGCGATATTGATTTCAGATAATGTACATTAAGCTCCAGCAGGTGGCATGGCCACCAATCCTCGTCTTTCACACCACGTTGTTTTTCTCAGAAAATGATACGAATAGACATGGCACTGAGAAATCGCGAAATATAAGAAACAGGGGGTGAAAGTACACCCTCTAAACTGTCCTTGCTCAATTGCGCATGCGCACTGTGATTTAGGTCATACATATGACAAATGGACATTAGTTATATACATTGTAGAGTCTTCTTTCTTATTTTCAATTAAAATTAGGATTATTGTTTATTATAGTTTGAAAAAAATTACTATATCAATATTATATCAATTTTATGTTTTATACAATTTAAATATTGGCAATTTGATATAGAATATGTGTTTTGTAAACATTGACGAGATCGGGGTAGTAGTGCGCATCCTTGGCCTCGATGTTGGCAATCTTTGAATAAGTGCTAGCAGTGGTGTAGTCAAAAGAATTTCTAAAGCTATCGTAATGTTTGTTAGATTTTGTTTGCAAAAAAACTTTATTATTTGGATTAATTGTTTCATTATTCCATTATATAATTTTTGATCAATATTTAATTTAAAATTAATATCTTGTAAAATTCTTAGAAAAACATAGTTTTATAGATATATAAGATTTATATTTGAAAATGTTATTATGCATAATATTTTTCTTCTGAAATGATTTTTAATGCATACAATTCAAGCATGCGCTATTAAAATCAGGTCATTCGATGTTTGGCCGAAAGATAATTAAAATAACAAAAATAAGAAAATAAAAATAAGAAAACAAAAATATATATTTTGAATCGAAATTTAAAATTGAAAAATATTACTTAGTAAAAATATTATTATTAGTATCTATTAATATATTGGATGTATATAAAATGTAATAGTTAATTTAATTTAAATTATATTTGTAAAAGATCATATACTTTTTCGAATAAGTGTTTTATATATATGTGCTTAAATGTTCTATTTAATTCAACGCATTAGATATGCGTAACATTAATTCATGTATTACGAAATGTAAAATTAGTATCACCTTAAAGTGCATCTGCATAAGCGTAGATCATATAATAGATCATATAATAACATATATAAGTTAACAATTATGTATATAAATAAATTACAATTTAGAAAACATAAAAAAATAAAAATAATAAATTAAAAATAAAATCAAAAAAAAAAAATTATTTTACAAATTGGTGCTTTATAAATATAATATAATTTCTTTGATTATTTAAATTGAAGTACGTATATTTAGTCTCTTTTCAAGATTCATTTATTTCTTAAATTACTATTTTTCTCTTTAATATTTCTTTCTCTTATAAATATATAATATTTAAAAAAAGCTAAATAATGTTTTTAATTAATGAAATGATTTATTTTACATTGTATTCAGAAATAACGATTGCAGATATATGTAATCCATCATTCAATATTCATGTAATTCAATTAAATTCAATTATATTTCTAATTCTTATTTTCTATGTGATCTTTGATCCAATCAATATAATTGTAGACGCGAGTGAAGACATCCGGTTGACCTCTTGCACACGGTGTTCCCCAGGATACTACTCCGATTTGTACATTATCGGCAACTAAGGGTCCACCAGAATCACCCTGTGATTCAAAAATGAATCATTTAATACACATAATGTTTATGATATTATATATATTATTAAAATTATCTAAAAAAAAACCTTTTATTTATAAGTAAGATAAATTAATTATTGCATATTTATATGTTTGTAAATGAAATTGTGAATTAATGTCATAACATCAATATAGAAATACAATAATTACTTTGTTGGTGTAAAAAATTCGTACATCGAATAAAAGAATAAAAAAGCAATGATTTTATTTTATTTTATCGCGTAAGAAAGTTAAGGGTGCGCCTGATACATCCCGCATAGTTAATGTAATTCTTTTCAAACTAGGTGAGTGGAACTCAATGGTGCTCACTGTTACGCTTTCGTCGACACGGTTTTCGTCGACGAACTACAAATAAGAAAAAAAAGTGCCGCTTTAGTTAAGGGATCCTTTGACATGAAAGAGCCCTCTTCTAGAGTACTAGACATGAATGCACTTACGTGACAAGCGCCTTCACCCTTCTTGTTAAGTGTGCAGATATTGTCATTGGTGACACGGAAGCTGACATTTAAACATTGTTTTTGATCGATCACATTCAACTGAATATAGTATAATTCATTTGGCACTTGTCCAGGATACTTTGATGATTTGTATATAATTGGTATTGTGATTAATTGCCATTCAAATATATAAAAATAAATATATAAATATATAAGTACAATGATAATAAATAATAAAATAAAATTGTAAAATTATAATTCATACAGATCAATGCTTACGCTAGTAGTTCCCCAACCAGATAATACAGCAGGATAATCTATTTTATTGAAGTTTTCATTGGGTAATTGAATAGGCTTCACTTTGTCTCCGAAAATGATATTCTTATCCAACTTGATCAATCCAATATCGTTTCTGATCAATATAGAACTGTATTTTGGATGGCCAATTATTTTTTCAGATTGATAATTATCACCGCCTTTGTCTAAAGTATTAGTACCCAATACGACAGTTATTGCTGTATCATTAAAACTAAAATAATCGATAGGTAAAAAAAGAGGAAAATCATTTATTTAGAAATATAGAATATATAGAAATTTAATTATTATCAACCTTGATAAGCAGTGAGCAGCTGTCAATATCCATCTTTCATTTAATACTGATCCTCCACAAAAATGACGATTTCTATAACGAAGTGACGCTTGATAGGGATATTGCCCATCCTCTGCTACAGAACCACCGACAATTTTTGGAATTTCGTTTATATTTGCAGCTATATTTAATTATATATAAATAATTAATGTGGATTCTTAATTTAATATGTCAATAATTTTTTTAATCGATTTTTACAGTTTTTACGGTATTTTATTTTTTTTCTAAATAAGAAATTATTACCTGATGCTTCAAATATAAAAATAACAATAAAAATATTAAAAAATGAAAACATTTTAAGATAATAAGTTTTTTGTGACAATAGGTAAACTATCAACTTGGCATACTGGATATATTTGAGGAGTATTTATACTTTTAATGACCGTGGAAATTAAAGATATGCCTGGACAGTATTTAAATTTAGGTCAGATATTACCTAAAAAGCTTATTCAGATGTATCTCACATATACTATGATAAAAACTAAGAAAACTCATGTTGTTTATTTAAGAGGAAAACGATCCTAGACTAACAATATTAAAAATGTATTCGTTTATCTCTCAATGGGGGTTTCCTAATTATGGCTCAACAAAGAATAATCTTGCTATTTTTAGATAACAGGTTTGTCTACCTTATTTTATCTTCAGTTTTGTTTTATTTTCACTGATATTATCCTCATTTAAAATTTTTTTAGATTGCACTTTTTTAAGAATTCAAATTTATTTCTAAAGAAAATTTATTAAAATTATTTTTATTGACAGTTAAAAAATATTTTTCTGTTTGAAAGCTGATGTAATTCATGATATTACATGACTAATTTCGAAAGAATTAACGCAATAGTTATAAATTATATTTGTACAACAGAATTTTGGTTTCGATATACACTAAAAATTATTTGGTTTATTCGATTTGTGTCTATACATCGATGATTCAAAAAGGATTATTTAAGGGTCTTATTAAACGAGTGCGCAAGATAATTTAAAAAGGCATAAAGCTAACAATTTATTCCATTATGACATGACTCACCCTGATTATGTTCCATTCGGAGATGGTGGCTGGGTGATTGGCCTCATTCAAATTACATGGTAGTGGTAAGGGTCTAATTCTGTCATCACACACGAACGTACTGTGTGCTTAAATTAAATTTGTATTATTAAATATTATTATTAAGATAATATTTTTATTATACGCGTAGTAGCATATATAAACAAAAATAATTTTTTTTTCAATATCGAAATTGTATGTATAATTTATTTCGATGATTTAATTATTAATTGTGATTCAAAACAGATTAAATATATTGTGAAATAGATAAGGAACGAGGAGCATTATTCAATAATAATAAAAAAGAGAACAACAAAATCGTACAACTTGAACTTCCTTTATTTAAATGAATTAGAGGTAATATGAACCGTCGATGTAATATTGTTTATACAAAATCAATTGTTTAAAAAAATCAATTTCACTTTATATTCCCTGTTTTTAATTCTTGAATATTATCAATTATCAGAGAATTATCTAAAAAATGCGAACTATTGCGTATTATTCTTATTAATCAGAACTTCAGTATTGACAAATACATGTGAATTTCGCAACTGCTCATATTCCTCGTTGCATATATATATAAAATATTCATGTATTTCACAACCAGAAGTTAATAATCAGAACTATACCGCTTCTCCCGTGCATATAAGTAAATAAATAAACATAAAAAAAAAGCTTGGTCATAAGTAATCATTTCTATCGCGTATATATTTCTTTATTTTGTTATTCGAGCTATTTATGTGTATATATATATATATGTATATATATGTATATATATGTACATATATATGTATATATAAAGAGAATATATGTATATACATACATATACATATATATACATACATATACATATATATACATACATATATATACATATATATATATATATATATGTATAAATTGTCCGTACCCTTATATAAGTATGATCATTTACAAAAGCTACTATTACAGTATCACTTGCCAGTGACCACGCTTAATACACGCTTATTTTTTCGGTAAATCATTTAAAAGTGAATTTGTGTAATATAATATTTGAAAAGCGTGGATCATAGGCTTATTTTTTTTCTTTTTGTTTTATTTGTGTTCGTTTAAACATATATTATTGACCTTGTACCATATCGAACCGATAAAACCTTATGATTGTCTAATATTCTGAATATAACTGTATATTATAAATTGTGCCTTCTCATTCGAATGATGCTCCTTAGTATTTTAAGGGTGAGTGAGTATTTCTGTACGGCATGTCTTTTGTAACATTCGTTACATATAGAATAACATCGATAATATACTAAAAATATAAACATTATTTCATTTTTTTAAACATAAAAAATCATACAATTATAATTTAATAGCTAGTACATACAAAATTAAATGCCAGCACCCGTTGAACGAAACGGATTTCTTTTCAAAATGTATAAATCACACACAAAAAATTATTAAAATTTAAATGAAAATATTTTTCTGCCGTTGAAATACTCATAGAGACGTAATAAAAAAGAAATTATATAGAAAAAGAAAAAAAAAGTAACGAATTAAATAAATTTTTAATACAAAAATATTTAACTTACTTAATCTTAATTTTTATTCAGTTGAATAATATTAAACGTTATTTATGAAAATCAGAATATTTATGAATATCAGAATTAAAGATCATACGAAATATGCACATGGAAAATGAAAATAAAACTTACTTTATGCTTTTTACCTTTGACTTAAAATAGGAATTAGAGAGAATTCTATTTAAATAGGAATATTTTTAATAATAGTCAATTTATATTTTTATTTTTTTTGTTTTTGACTGTTGAGAATATTTTTTAAATTTAAATCAACTAAAAAATCCGCCTATTTTAATTTAATCAATTGTGTTTGAATTGATCAAAGATAAATAAATAAAAATATGTTTTAAACAAATTGTGCAAATCTAGTTTAGGTCTTTTTTAATGATGATTAATGAAGTAACCAAAATTATACGATAAAGTTACTTTGTATTAACATTCATTTAATGTAAATGTTGTAGAAAATATGTATACAGAAGATTAATACCCAAAATCGCAAATTGATTTAAAATATTTAGTAACTTAAATTCATAATATCACATGGTGCTGCCATCCAATATTGTAGGTGTGTAAGTGTATACAGAATGATGGCTATATTATATTCTAGGCTATAAAACTCCGTCACTTATTGGCTATAAAATATTTAAGTATATTATTGGGTTTTGGTTTACTAGTTGTCGGCCAAGAACGGGTCACTTCTCTTTGTATATCAATAGGTAAAGATTTAAGAACAGCTGCGTCAATTTTTGGAGACAATTGCATTGGTGATGAAGGACTGAGGCGAAGATCAGCCATTTCATTACTTGGAGATTCTCTGCGTCCACTTAACCATACTTCCAATCTTGTTTTTTTTGGTAAAGGTTCTATTTCATTCAATAAATCATCGTCCGTATTCTGATTATTAGTACCTATTGACTTCGAAATTGGAGATGAAGTGGTACTCATTGCAGAACCATCATTACTATCTTGATTCACACTCATTGGCGACCCGAGATTAATATCGGAAATACCTTCTTCTGAGCTTATATCTAAAACAGACTGAACTGCGACTTGTTTTCGTAAAAAAGACGTAATACTATTTTTTCCGGAAGATCTTTCCTCAAATTTTGTGAAAGCAACTCCTAGAAGAGTTAAATGGAATGGTTTAGAAACATCAACAGTACGATGAAATAATTTCATTGCTAATGTCAACATTTTAGCATGATCATAAACACCAGATTTTGAAGAAGGCAGTAAATGTTTTGGTAAAGCACATTGCCGAGTTTCCCTTTTACCCGAACTTGATTTATTAAAATCATGTTTTCTAACTGTTAATCTCATAGCAACCGGGATTCTTCCATCTTCCATAGCTAATTCTGTTAATCTTCTTAAAAGTGCCCCTAATCGCGATTCTACTTCTGCTACTAATGAAACACTTTTGAATCCATCTTCTAAACCTATAGACTGCTTTTTCCCTGTTGGTTTTACTACAGTTTCATCAATACCTTCAGCATTATCTTTTAATTTTCTTGCTAGATCAATGCCAATTTTCATTTCTAAGGTTTCTAAAGACGTTTTGCGTAAATCATCTATAGTCTTTATATTATTAGACATTAACAATTGTGTAGTTTTTTGTCCTACACCTGGTATTTTAGATACAGATCCTATATTAGATAATAACATAGGAGCACTGCATGGGAATATAAGTGTTTGTTGATTTGGTTTATGCAATGATCCTACTAGTTTTGCTAAAAGTTTATTATGTGCTATTCCTGCACTGCATGTAACATGCAAATCTTTATAAATTCGTTCTCTTATTTCTGCTGCAATTTTGGAAGCAATAATTAATCGAGCATGACAACCACAAGGACATTCTTCTTCAGAAGCTCCAAATATTTCACCAACTGGATTTTCATCTTCCATAGAAATATTTATATTTAATTCTGAATTATTTCCAGAATTCATGTATTTTTGTACAATAGATGTTACATCCATAAAGTTATCATCAAAACCCAGTCTTTCAACTAATGGAGTAAACTGATGTAATATTTCCAATATTTTAGCAGAAAAATGACGATAATTTGTTAAATCTTCACCATTTACCAAGGCCAGCCCTGGGCATAACCTTAAAGCTTCTTGTACCGACATACATTTTTTAATTCCATATTCTCGTGCTATATAATTGCTTGTCACTATCATATTTTTTTGTTGTACTCCTAATGGTTTATTTTCTAGCTCTGGATGCCTTAGCATCTCTACTTGAGCATAGAAACAATCAACATCTATATGAATTATAGTTCTTGGATGTCTTATAATTGCATCAAATTCAATGGAATCCATTGAGGTCAATTTACAAATAATGTAATACACTATTATTCATAGAATCTTTATCACATAAATATTTTATTTAATATTTTAACATGTATAATCTGTAAAAATAGTAAATATTTAATTAATATTAGAAATAATAAAAATAATTGATTTACAAATAATTATTATGATATATATCTATAATATAGCAAAATTTATTACCTTTTTAAAAAACAGATTTGATTAAAAATATATTTTTAAATGCATATTTTCATATTATTTATGATATTAACAAAGAATAATTTTCTTTTTGTTATTAACACACTTTAGCACAAATTTATATAATAATTTCTGAATATATAATTGTTTATTTGTCGATATGTTTAACTAGATGTATATCTAAAAAATAGGTTAAGTTCTTCAGTCAAAACATATAAATAATTTATTGTTTTTAACTTACATATGGAGGTATATAATTGTATAATTAGTTATCATTTTTATTCTTAAATAAATTAATTCGAAACACATTTATTAAATTAGTTTTATTTTATTATATTTTAGAATTTTCTTTAAATTATAAAGTAAGGTTACCATTATTTAATATTCATTTGAAAGATATATTGTCTCACAACCACGAATAACATTAAAATACAGAAATATTTTTATTTTTCAGAAATCCGTTAGATCATTAAATAGACATCAAATTGTAACTGGAACTTTTAAAAACACGAATATTTCACTTCCGAAATTCTCAGAAACTTTTTATAAATTTCATTGAAGAAATATATTTTTTTACGGCTGTTAAGTTTCGCTGTTAACACGAAACAAAACTATCGTAAAAACTAAATAGAAATTTGTTTACAAACTGTAATGCGACTAATTTATTTTTCACATGGTAGCCATGTTTTGAATTGTCATAGTATATCTTTCTATATATTACATATATATATCTATATTTATACACACGCATATATATACATGTTTATATATATATATATATATATATATATATA
>NW_006263447.1:400414-402234 GCF_000469605.1 Apis dorsata
ATAAATGTTTAAGATAAACCAATATATAATATAAATATATATTTCCATTAAAAAATATTATGAATATATGTAATGGCTCATTTTCATGTGTTAACAACCAATGATATTTAAAATAACATAAAGAAATGATTGACAATATGTAGATAAAATCTACAGTAAAACGTATTTTTTCCCTAGATATAATCCAATCAGATTGTACATCATCTAGTAAATATATATTACGAATATAGTAAAAATGAATTACTATAAAGATTCTCCAGAAAATTTTGTAAGTTTTATTTTACATCGTTCACTCGTGTTTCTATATATGATTGTGATTCTTTATTATAATGTGCATTTAAAATTAAAGAACTTATTATAAAATCTAAAAATTATTTTATATTTTTAAAAGTGTATATATCATAATAAGTTTTTTATATTTTTATAATATCTTGTAATGTATTGCACGTTAGTTACAAAGTAATGCTAAAGATTTGGTTGGATGTTTGCAATCTTATAGATGAAACATAACCAGAATACATTCAAAGATTTTTCCACTTATATAGATTTAATTAAAAGTTACAAGAACTATTTAATTCATAACTTTTAAAAAACTTAAATAACTTGTTCTTTTTCTAATATTAGTAGATGATGAAATTATTTTGATATTGCAAAATTATTGAATTATACAAATTAAAGTTGAACAAGCCAATGAAGCGAAAGCAGCCATCTTGGAAAATCCTTTTTCGCATTTCGAACGAACGAAGTGTCAAATATCGATAATTATTTCATCTCAGACGACTGAACTAAAAATTTTTACAAGAATTTTGCTTTCTTAGAAAAGTTAGATTTTTTAAAGCGACTTCAAAATTGAAATGTAAAAATTAATTTCGCGCCATAAAATAATATTATTCAATAGTTGCATTTAAAAGTAAGAAAAATATACAGGCGAGTTGCGATACAAACAACTCGAGTAAGAAAGGGGTAGGAGAATTTTTCTGTTGAAAGTTGGAAATAATATAAGCAAGACGGCTTCGCAAAAAAAATCGTCTAAGAAGATGGCGGAGACCAAAGAATTAGAGGTGAGTGAAGTATTAGAAGTGGTGCAGTGCAGTTAGACTATGTGTGAAATTTTAGAGAAAAGTCGGCACGTCTGCATTGTGAATTTGTCGTGGTTATATCCGGGGTATCAGCGATTTATGATTTACGTCGGTGAATTGTATTACTAGACGCCTAGTACACCTTTGAGCGCGTTTTTCTTCATTATTCTTATAATTATTTTCTTTCTTCAGTGAAATATTAAGATTAATCAATAGCATTTTTTCTTCGTTATATTGTGCTTACAATTATGTTACGTTTGCTGAATAATGCTCTCAAAACACGTCCATATCTTCGTAATCACAGGTAACCTAAACATTTACTTTTTATGATTTAAAATCATTTTCAATATTTTTTTGTGATTAATTTCATATATTTTAATAATTAATAACAAAAAATTTGAATTTTCTGTAAATATTGTTAAATAAATAATATTATTTATGATTAGAAAAATAAATTTTATTTTATTATTGTATAAATTTAATATAAATTTTTATTTAATGCAATATGGATATTGATAAAAATATATTATATGATTTTTGTTAAAATAAAAAACTTATATTTGATATGAAGTATAATCCTTATGCCTGAATCTTTAATTTTATTTTATATTTCTACAATTATATTCATATAAGCCAATATAACATATAAAATACAAAATAAATATTATATAAAATTTGAATTATTGTAATTGAATATGAATTAAAATATTAATTCTTTTTACTTATATATATATATATATA
>NW_006263447.1:402513-406128 GCF_000469605.1 Apis dorsata
TTTTTTTTTATTAAAATAATAGGTTTTTTAACAATGAATTATATAAAATATATGCATATAATTTTCTATTGCAGAATATGATATTGAGTTTTCGAGTGTCTGAACTTCAGATGCTTCTTGGTTTTGCTGGTAGAAATAAATCAGGTAGAAAAAACGAATTACAAGGTCGTGCATTAGAATTGTTACGTTTGAGGTCTCATCCAATTCAACTCAAAATACGTGAACTATATAAAACTATACAGTGAGTATAAAGCTTAATAATGTTAATAACTATTTATTTGATTATATTAAATTATTAAAAATTTTTATTATGATTTATCAAATTTTTATATATTTTATTTGTTTGTTTATTTCAGTAAAATTGAAAAATATTTTTCTCTCCATATCTACTATGGTATCCTATTATTTTTATAGTAAGGTTATAAATATCAATGGGTCATTAAAATAAAACCTTAGTTTCATTCTTTCTTTCAAAATTTTGTTTAGAGCTGATCAATTAGCTGCACATCAAATGTATGGTCAAACAGGTAGTTCTGGTGAGCCACAGATAGATCAAAACATGCATTCCAGAAATTATTATACAAGGTAAATACATAAAGCAAATAGAATGTATGAAATGTAAAGAACATATTTTTAAAAAATATATATAATCTATTATATATATAATCTATTATATTAAATTATTATATTAAATTAGATTTGATAATATTGTTTCTTATTTTAATTAATATGAAGACAAGCTATCAGTCAGCAACAACAATCACAGTCTTCAGTTTCTAGTGGAAAAGATTTACCACCTGCTCATCAAGCATCACTACCTCAAGCACCTAGAACCAATCCAGTGTATCAATCAGGATATACTAGCGTAACACCACAAGTAAGTTAACATTTTATGTATATAAAAATTTATATATCAATAGATTTATTCATATATTAGTCCTAGATAATTGCTTTTGCTTTTTTAATTTAATTTAATATATTAATATTTTAGCAAACAACAAGTGCAGCTTACAATCCATATCCATATACACCAAAAGTTTTACCATCACCATTACAAATTCAACCCAGAAGTCAGTATCCTGTTCATCCAGATGTCAGACTTAAAAAGCTACCATTTTTTGATTTATTGGCTGAGTTATTAAAGCCATCTAGTCTAATGCCTCAGGGATCTATGCGACTTCAAGAAAATACATTTATGTTTCATTTAACACCACAGCAATCAACAGATGTAGCAAGTTCGCGTGATTGTCGTGCAGGAAGTAAAATGGATTATACAGTGCAGGTACATTTTGAAAATTACTTTTTTTTAAACAATATTAAATTTGTATGGAATATTTTATAATTTAAACTATGATTATTTCAGATACAAATGCGATTTTGTTTACAAGAAACTTCATGTGAACAAGAAGATTGTTTTCCACCAAGTATTGCTGTAAAAGTTAATGGAAAATTGTGTCCCTTACCTGTAAGTTTATAAAAATATAGAAAACATATAAATATATGGGAATATTATTAAAACTAGAATTTTTATAAATAAAATATTTTATTTTTTTTTCAGAATCCAATACCTACTAATAAACCCGGAGTAGAACCAAAGAGGCCACCAAGGCCTGTTAATATTAGTCCTTTAGTTAAATTATCTCCTACTGTAGCAAATCAAATTCACGTAACGTGGTCGGCTGATTATGGCAGACGATATGCAATTGCGATATATCTAGTAAGAAAACTTTCAAGTGCTGAATTATTATCAAGGTTAAAAAGTAGGGGTGTTCGACATTCGGATTATACAAGAGGTTTAAGTAAGTAGTTCTACAATTACAATATTTTACAATGCTGAAACTTACTGATTTTTACTGATGATTTTATTATGATTTATTATGAATTATGATTTTTCTAGTTAAAGAGAAACTTAACGAAGATGCAGATAGTGAAATAGCGACAACTTCGCTTAGAGTATCTTTAGCTTGTCCATTAGGCAAAATGCGAATGAGTACACCATGTCGGGCGACAACATGTTCGCATTTGCAATGTTTTGATGCATCATTGTTTCTTCAAATGAATGAAAGAAAACCAACATGGAATTGTCCAGTTTGTGATAAACCAGCGTTATATGATAATCTCGTTATCGATGGATATTTTCAAGAAGTATTAAACTCTAAGAAATTATTACCAGATGTAAATGAAATTCAATTATTGCAAGACGGATCTTGGGAAAATTTAGTTTTAAAAAAAGAAAAGGATAAAGAGAAGAACGAAACAAAAGTTATTACAAATTCGCAAGATCGTAAAATCGATGTAGATACAGTTGATCTTGGTGAGATTTTATTTCTAATATGTTTATAAATATATATCGCAAATTTAAAAATAAATGTTTTTATTTTGATAAATATATAATCATTTAATTGTTTAGATGAAAGCAGTCTTACACCTCAAAAGGAAAAGAAACGAGCTGTTGTGATTGATTTAATATCAGATAGTGATGATGATGATGAACATACCACACCAACACAAAGTACAAAAAAAATAGCTAGTGGTACTTCTTCACCAAAAAAATCACAAACTAGCTCGATTAGCAGTACAAGTGAATCGCCAGAATTAATGATAATTGATTTAGAATAGAATTTTTTGTATTTATTAAATTTATTATCAAATTGCCAAATTTTAAAACAAATATGCAATTTTGTACAGAAGAAAAACTAAAAGTTTAATAGTTTTGTGATTGTCTTACAAAAAAGTTACTGTATAATAATAAGTATAATTCATAACGTTTTTACTTTTGGTACTTAAAATTTGACAAAAATAAGCAAAATATTTTTTTTTATATATGTATAATAATCTAGCATTCCTTCATTAGATATGTAGAGATGATACATTATTTGTTTGGTATTTAACTCATAATGTATAAATAAGATCAAATTAATTTAAATAATAAATTGCTTTATTATACTTTTTCATTATCATAATAAAATCACATATAATTTTGTCTAAAATAATAGTCATTTTGAATTTTAAGATTATTTTGTAATATAAATTTCTTATTAACTTTAATGTGTAAATGAAAGAGCGAAATATAAAATGTAAATACTTGTACTACAAATTTTAATATAATTAAACCTAAAAATTTTTTTAAAATTACTTTTTTTAATAAAATATTTAGTTGTGAATATTGTTTAATTCAGGGTTAATAAAACTATTTAGATTATATTTGATATAAATTCTGTGTTTATAAAAGTCAATCTAAAATTATAAGAAATAAAATAGATATAAATAGAATATTAATGATTTAATATTTTTATATTATATATAGTCTTTTTACGCGTATTATATATATTATGAATTTCAAAATTTATCCTTCTGGAGAAATTTCTATATTTGGATACATATAATTGCGAGGTGATATTCCAGAAAGTTGTTGGTCCACAGGTTCTCTTGTATCATATAAACTTGGTGCTTGAAATATTATGCCAAGTGTTCCTGCAGTACATGCCAATGTAAAAACCCAAAGAAAAAGTCTATCTAAAACCATAGCTACGAATTTCCAATCTTCTATAACCTAAAAATATAAAAAAATATATAAGAAAAAAATTTAAGATTAAGAATATACATACACACACA
>NW_006263447.1:406323-418424 GCF_000469605.1 Apis dorsata
TATCAAAAGTAAAACATATGAATACTTAGACAATATGTATTCAACTTACTTCATTATCTTTGTCTGCATTTTTTATATGTTGAGCAATAAAACGCACACCTTTAAGAGCTGAGATAACATCCGGAGATAGATATCTTGGGACTGTATTTTCACTATCGGTGACTATAACAGTATTTTGTTGTTAGCATATATTTAAATATATGCTATTACATAACATTAGTTTATTTATGTAATGTGAGACGCCATTGTATAGAATATTGAATTATCGAATTATTTCGTTATTCTAATATGCGATTATTTATTTTTTTGTTGCCATGTAATTCTTTATATGTATTGTGTATTTTGTAAATTAAAAAATACTGTATATTCATAATATTCATGCGAGATTATTCAAATATCAATGCACTGATATAAATTTAATAAATAATTTTATTTTAATTTAAATTTAATAAATGATTTTATATGACATGATATATTATACATTAATCTAAATATTTACCTGATGCATGTGGAATATGTCGAGCATCATCTTCTCGTATATTTTTATATTGAGAGGTAACACTTTCAAATCCATCAGGACTTCCTTTCAATTCCAATGGATAATCACTAACGCTATCAGGAAAACTGTAATGTATATTTTTGAAATTTTTTCTATTTAAAAATTCGATAGATATTAAAATATTTACCTAAAATCTATTTCATTAGTATATCCGCTATCCATATATGTATCATCATATTCTGGAGTTGAATATGGTGTTCGACGCATCATTAAAATTCGCGGCATCCAATTTAAAAATACTTGTCTAACCCATGGCGACATATTATGTGTAGATGGAGATCTATATAATACAATTAAATATGATTTTAAATATTTTATAGATAAAATAATTAATATACAATATAAAATTGATAATATTATTTTAGATTACCGAAAATGGACATTTAAAACACATACAGTAATCCATATCGACAAAGTGACTAAAATCATAGTAAATAGTAAATATTTTCCTAAAAGTGGTATAGCCAGAGATGTTGGTGGAATAATTTCGGCTAATAATAAAAAAAATACTGTCAGTGAGAGAAGAATGGAAGAACATAATGATACCTATAGAAATTAAATATTTTAAATAAATTTATGGAATATCTATTTATTTGTCTATTACTTTTTATAATTCTTACTTTTTCACCTGAATCACTTGGTAGATAAAATACGAGTACTGTAAGGAATGTAATACCCACGCAAGGAATTATTAAATTAACCGTATAAAATAATGTTTTTCTTCGCATTGTAATATTAAAGGTGATATCTGTGTAAATAATTATTAAAATGCATTTATATTTTATAACATTAATATTATAATATTATAGCAATTTATTTACCAGAATAGGGTTCTGTACAACATGGATAATATTCTTCATTTCTCGATGCTGGTACTTCTAAAATGTCCCATTCTACTGATAAATAGAAATCGCTCAAATCTATTCCTTTTGCAACTAAATTGCTACCAGCTTCTTGTTTCATATGTTTTAAATCTACCTATTAATAAAAGTTTTTACAAAATATATTTTCAGTAAATAATATTAATTTTAATTATTTATTAATCTCTTAAACTAATTTATTTTTATTTGATTTTGATTAAAAAATATTCATTAATATAAATAATATTTTTGAATTATAACCTGAGCGCCATTGTAAGTCCATGAACCGAATTTCATAATACACGATTGTTCGTCGAATGGGAAATATTCTACATTAATTTCACAAGATGATTTATAAATTGCAGGCGGTTTCCAAGATACATCACCAGTATATTTTAATGTAGCTTTTGTCATAAGCGTTACTTCATAATTACCATCTGCACTATAAAATTATATTTCATTAATATTTATTTATATAAGTATGAATTTTCAAATTTTTTCTTTTATAATTTTATATATTGATTCATTAATAAATTATAGTATAAATTAAAATTTACTTATTATATAGGACAATATCTGGTAACCAAATATTTTCGGAAGGTACATATAGCATTTCCACGCCACCGTATTCTTCTGGATTCCATTTTAGTTTATAGTCATTCCATCTCTATAAATATATAAAATTTACAATGAATGAAACATATTTATTTCGATCATTAATTTTACCTGTTCTACCCAGACATTAGTGGTCATCACTTGATTTTTTAAATTCTGTAAATTTAAGCAATATTATTAATATTACTTTATCAAAAAAAAAAGAAAAAAATTGTATGATTTAATACCATTTCAATTAATTGTGATAATTTTAAACCGAGTTGAACTGTCAAGGTTTCGGTATTGTTCATAACAGGTCGTATAAGTCTATTATAATTCGATAATAAGTCATCGTAAAGTCTTTTTGTGTCAGGATTTGCTTCGAAAATTTTCAATCCAGCAACACCTAAATGAAATATAAATCTTTTCTGTCATTCTACTTTTTGTATAGAAAACAATCGAAGTAAATGACAAAATAATACCTAAAGTACAACAAAATTTTTAAAAGATTTAAATGATTCTCAAATATTTATGATGAAAAAAGATAAAATACTTACTGTATATAATATGAAGAGTATTAAAAAGAACACCGAGCGTCAATATTCGCATTTTAAACGAAACTATTTACAAATTTATATAGGATTGAGATGCAATGACCACTCCCAATAAAAATACGTTTATCTACGAATACTATATAGTAATTTTTAAGTATAAATTAATAAATATAAAAAAATTAATATTATAAATATTTATCTTACTTAAGTTGAACATAAATTGGGAATGCTATCAATAGAATAATCTGCATCTCACTGGACCAAAATCGATATCCGAAGTTAGCGCCATGACACTTGCTCCAACCTGCATTTCATTGTACTTTGTGTATTACAGATTCACATATCTGCGCATGCGTATTAATGACGCGCGCATATCTTTTTAAAATCGCATATATTTAGTACAATTAGTTAGTAGCAAATTCGTGTGCATTAGTGTACATATATTTTATCATTCAAATCTTTGTTTCTTTTAATTTTTACAGATTTTATATATATTTAATTTATATTTATATTCTTTCTTGTGTTTTTAGTGATAAATTAAACAAAATTATTAGTTTTTTACTTGTATATTTTAATTAAGTAACGAATATTAAATTGTTTGAACAGTTAAGGTTATATACGAGAAACTATTGGAAAATTGTAAGAATAATTTTTACATGTATAATATTTTTATATTATTTTTTTTCTAATAAAATTGCATAATCGTATGCATTGCTTCATTAAAAATATAATCTATCAATCATAATGTCGTATCTGAATTTTAACATAGATGGTTCCTTCTTATAATTTGTTACCGACATTTTATAAACCTTATTCATCAAGTAACGCACTCTATATGAGATTTCGCGAACATCTCGTTTGGATGCATTTTCAAGGCTCTAGAAAATTATTCTTAGATTATTTGTATGAAATGGTTAACAGTTTGCTGTAAAAATTATAAAAAAACTATTTTAAATGATATTTAGAAATCAGTGTAAAATTGATTGATAATAATTTTTTTTGTGATTATATGATAATCATTATATTTTGACTAAACTTAGTGCAATTAGAAGTGCATTTTCTTAATATATAATCGTATTTACTAAACATAATCTAAAGAATATTTGTTATAGTTTTTTTATAATTTATTTCATATAATTAATTATTAAATATGTTATCTATTAATATTTTTTAAAACTATTCTTAAACTATTCTATAAAAATTCATAATGATTATTTATAGATATTTAATACTTTGTAGATTGCTTATTGGTTATGTTCAATTAATATTCTCTAATAAGAAGATAATCAAAGATAATCTGCTTAATACAAAAAATTTATTATTTAAAAACAATGTGACTAAGCAATGTGAGATCAATGTGAGTAATATGTGATCTATAATAATATATAATAAATGTTGGAGATTTGGAATAATCCATTAAGTAAATGAGTTACAAAAAATTCAAAAAATTACAAAAATTCTAAAAAATAAGAAACATTAATAATAAAATTCTTGTTTCTTTGTTTAGTATTTCAAAGATTTATCCATATAGGATAAATCCTAAATATAGGATAAATTAAAGTAAAAAACTAATAAAAACTATTCGTTTTAGATGGTTATGGTTAGATGATCTAGAAAATATCGTAATTACGTCAAAGTAGTAAGTACGAAAAGTACTATGGCCATGTTTCAATGAAATTTACATTTAAAATAAAGATGTCTTTCTCAAAAATGATATCCGTGATGTAACAATCTTAGGAGGAAGAATCGATCTAAAACCATATAACAGCATACACGATTATCGATCAAGGATACGTAAACAGCCCGTAGTATAGTCGTGCACACGCTGTGACCAGGCCACTTAGCGTATGTTTGTTTAGTACCTTTTACGACTATATCGTCTGGGCATGTGTTAGATTACGAAGGAGCCAGTGTCTAGCGTATAGCTGAGGGTTGGATGGCATGGCGCCATACTTCGAGAGGGTCATTTATAACTGTTATCGTGAGACTTACTAGGCCACTTACTACCTCCGCTGTGTCTATTCTTCACCCTTCTTCTATTTTACAGAAAGAAACGTAAGTGCAAGATGCACCAATCCACCAAACCTATCGGTCATTCTATCACAGCTTTTTATTCGATTTCTCTATATTTTCCGCCAGAAGATAGTTTTTTAGTAATGATAGCTTTATAAAATTGATAGGTTTTCGAGGGATTTGTTTTATAGATTTGTCGAATTATAATTTGATAACATTTAAAAAAAAATTTTATAGTTTCTTTGATATTTCGTGTGTATTATTAATTTTTATATATTCTCGATGTTTGAAAGAATGTTTAAAAGAAAAAAATTTGTAGTCATTTTGATATTTTGTATTTTACAGTTAATTTTTTTATAAATAATCTATTTTTTTCTTGATGGACAAAAAATGGAATGAATTGAGACGACACATCGTGAATTATTGAACTAAAATAGAGTAATTTGTAAAAATATAGAATTAGAATTGTTAGTTGTATTTTATTTAGTTTTTCTTAAGTACAAAATCATCAACAATGATTTCATAGTTGAGAAACTATAGGAAAGTAGAGAAGATTATTTTATATAAAATATATAATTGTTGCCGGGCCAATTACAAACCCGTTTTCATTAGCTTTAGAACTTGTAACTGTAATAGCTGTGCATACGATCCTAATCCTTTGTTCTCGCAAAGCAACTTTGAGTGGTGAACTGACTGAACTTTGGACACATAATGCTTACAGTTGGTAATATGCTAGCATTACATAAACCTACGTGATAACTATGCGTAGGTAAATTTTCATCTTTAACATTGCTAAGTATAATTTCTGTCACAATATATATGTAAGTATATTCTCAACTTATATTTACTATAGAAATATATTAATTTTAACAAATAACATTTAATTTTAAATAATATATTTAAAATTATTTAGTAAGTTACATAGACAACGAAGATAAAACTGGTAACATCTATTGAAACTCTTCATGTTTATCGAACAATAAACGCACAATAGTCAATATCACTTTTGTGGTTATTCTGCAGATTATACTATTTACAGAATTTTATTTATTACAACACGTGAAACGAGAAAGCGTCGCGACATTGATGTTACAACTAACAGCTGGTCGTTATTGGGGACATTTCTCATCGCTTTTTTGTCTGTCACTTAGGGACGCAGCACTTAATTCTAATATGGAAATATGTCGTGCACTCCGCAAGCCGACGATTAATGCGAATAAATCGATTTTTGGCGTAGAGGTACGACGGTTGCCGCCAAATCCTGGAAGCTACGCCAAGTGGCGGAAACACGAGAATTCCATCTGGATTTACTAAGATCAGTGCCATTTAATGTGGGGCTCGATAAATCCCTTAAAAGCTGGTGGTCCGCAAGAAGACGGCGCATTACAATTTTCCAGAAAGGAGAGTGGCGAACGTCTAGAAGAGACGCAGACAAATCTGCAAATGCAAGGCTTCAGGTGCCAAATGCTTTCATCGTATAACGTGAGTAACTGCTATTCTTGTTTTCTATCGCAATCTATGCGAATCGCGAGAGCCATTCGAAAAAATACGTGTTCCATTTAAACTGATTGAAATAGTTTGTAAAATGGATTTTAATGAATACATTATACCTACATATGAATATATTTTGGATTGGATTAAAAATAATCCAAGGAAACTAAATATGAATTAAAAAAAAATATCTATATATTGATTTCAAAAATCTATAACAATATTTCAAATCTAACTAAATATCTTCGATATATTTATTATCCAATTTATTCTACACGTTTCTTCAATTAAAACTACTATTTTCAGAACGTATAATTTGCATCGAATCGTTCTGTGTTTGATTCAATCAAACAAGAGGATTCAATCAAAAGTTTTATGCGTAAATATAAAACAAGCTCTTTGCGACAATACCATGCAATTTATTTTTCACGAATATATTCGCGGAAGTCGCGCAATATCGGTGGAGAACCGAGACGATGGTACACGTTATCTCTGGTCAGGATCGTTCCCGTGCAACGTTAGTTAAACGTCGTTGCTTGCTTATGATTTCCATAATTCCGCGCACTTCGTCCGTGGCAGGCTCTAAAGAGCCAATATCGAGCAAAGTAGGTGTGTACTTTAATTACTAGAGATAATTACGTCGTCACCGGCTTCACTGAGGGATGGAGGTTTACTATGATAACAGAGTATCCAATATCCTGGTGAGTTACGAACCAAGCACGATGCAGTCTCGTGCATATGTATTCCGCACGTACGCACCCTAGATGTATTTACTATCGTATGCACGCCAGCACATGCCATCCGGTCGCGTTTGACCTCCATCCAGTTATTAATATAATTATCTTCCCGATTATTGTCTTACATTGCTACATTTAACTACGGACGTACGCATCTATTTCTCTACCTCTCCCTCCTCCTCCTCCTCCTCCTCTCTCTCTGAATTGGAAATTAGTTATATGTCTCGAAGCATATCATTGCGAAGATTAGTTAAATTTAACGATTTTATCCTTTCATTTTACACACATTCTATTTTCTTAATATAAGATAATATTTGCTCGAAGGAATTTTTTTAAATAACAAATTTATATTATATTTACATCATTCGTTATCTGAGGTGCTTCGATGAAAAATTTCGTACATCCACTTTATATCTAAAAACATGTATCGATCGAACATCTCGAACGCATACATCATAAACAGACACATCGACACATCGTAATTGTCCTGACTGGGAACACGATAGAGTCGACAAGGAAAATCGCAAGACGCGGGGGAGTAAGAATTGCGGCGGAGGGAATTTTCGGACGTGATATGGGGTCGTGCGAGTATTCCCGCATACGACGACGATAGGACGAAAGCCACGGGGGTAGCACGTCGGAATAATTTATTTAGCTCGAGCAATGTAATAATGGCGGGGTCGCGCCGAGTGCAAACTGCAGAACGCGTTCATTACTACTTTAGTCGAAAGTGTATGGTGTGGACAAACGGTTGGAATGAGGGGTTGTATCGGGAGAAAGAGAGAGAGAGAGGGAGATGAGGAAAGGGGGATGGAGCCACGCGGTATGGAGACACACACGTGTACGGTGGTTAACATCGTACCGGATCGGTATGAGTCGCAATGTGCGGTTTACCAGACGGCGATATTACCAACGTTAGATACACTGGTCGTCGGCCGGCCCCGAAGGGGGTGGACCATAATTTTCGATCCCTGTTAACCGTGTCCAACTATTTTTATTGCAACTCGGGAACGATCGTATCCGGCTACGCGTCTACGTAGCATATTTTTTTTTCAGCCAGGAATTTTTTTTCTATTCTTTCTTCCTTCCTCCCTCCTCCTTTTCCTCCTCCTCCTCCTTCTTTCTTTTTCTTTTGGAGGAAAAACCACGACGAATAGATCGAGCGGAGCGCAGTCGCAAGTGTTAGTTACCACGGGCGAAGGGTAGAACGTGGAAGAAATTATGTCCCCGGGGGACGTGTTTGAAAATTGGAAACGATCGACGCAAGCTGTAATGCCCGTCGAACTCGGTCTCACGTCGACCGATTCCGGATCAATTTATTTTTTGCGGGAATTAGTATCCGTCGTCGAGACAACCATCGTTTCTTCGTCCATGAAACGATATATTTTTAATCGTTTGCTTCTTTGCTCTTCGATTTCTTTGAACGATTTCTCGACATAATGTTCTCGGCATAAGCTTCTTACCCACGGAAAATGATCAATGTAGACGCAGATCAATGTTACGTGGATATAATTAATCTCGGTGGTTCTCAATTAATAAAGCGTATATCGCTTATATTGCACGTGTATTTAATATTTTTTGTTTTCTTTACTTAAGAGAGAAAGAGAGGAAATTATGCTAAAAGCTATTTAATGTAAATAAAATAAATTACAATAATTAGGAGGAATGCAAAAGAGTTTTTCTAAAACTCGTTTTAGAAACGTATCACGCAGATTGTTATAGTTATCAGGGTTTACATACATCTGGGTAGTGGAGATCGCGTTTCCGCGGGTTTACTCTCTAATCACATCCGGTTACTTAGAGCCGCGCTGTAATTCTTCGAGTGCGCGCGGTGCAATGGTCGAGCGGGACAAAAGGGTGAAACTGAAAAAATAGATTTATTTTTCTTTCCGTGGACTCCTCTGTCCTCCATAGATCTTCCCCTTTTATCCTTTCCATGGTATAGCCAGAAATACGGTCGGCTACCCGCGGGGGCCGCACTATTTATAACTTCGACTCATTTTCCCTCATTGCGCGGGAACAGCGGGATCCGGATAAATAATTGTTTTTAACCGAAGTTTTATTGTGCCTGTTTCTATAAACCGTGTACAAATTGCGCGACGTACAAAGACACGTATCGGTTAAAATGAATTTATGGAAAAATAGAGGAGGAGGAAAAAGAAGATATCGGAAACGTGTATTCGAAGAAATTTCATTTCTTAAAATGCTGTTGTTGAATTTGAGTTCGTAAATATTTTTTCGAACAGAAACAATCAAAATTAATTGCGTGACGTCTTAAATTATTACTTTGAATTATCTTAATATCCTTTAAGTTTAAAATTAAATTATCTTTAAATAATCTTAAAATGATTCTTGAATGGCGTTCGATTTCGATGAGACGAGTTTTAATAAATCCTAAATGTGTTTTCATATCGCTTTTAAATAATTCTAATAACTTTTTCATTCCAAAAACGTAAATCTATTTTCAAAATAACACTTTGATTATTTAAGTGATCTCTCTATATTTAATTTATTTGAATTAACTAAATATTATTCGCTTTTAAATGTCATAAGAATTCGATCTATTGGTAGTGCTCCTTGATCATTATTGCAGCTACATGTCGATGTTCCATAAAAAATAATGTCGAATGTCTGAAGCGGTTCGAACAGGATGGTACGGTATTAACGATGTAAACGATAATGTAGAACATTGTCCTGTGATTCTGTTTCACGTTCATTTGCATGGAGCTTAATGCGGGCGCCGATCGTTGTTTTACTGCAGACAATGAATTTCAAATCAATTTATGCAACTACGATCGCAACCTTCGTGTAACTCATTGACGCCTACCCATAAACCATCCACGTTTATCATCCTAATTACGCTAAGCGTAAATTTATTCCCGCGAATAATATTTATCATTTCCCTCCCTCTGAATTAACGTCATCTCTCTAAGTTCGTATTTTTCTATATTTATTACATTTTTCGTGAATCGTGAAACAGGGCAATTTATTTTTTATTATTCTAAAATCCTGTTCGATAATTCTATATACGTATACGTAGCGTGGCTTAGAAACGTTCATTAATCATTCATGACACTTTATCCTATCGCACTTCGATTCTTTTTTATTAATCAGATAATGGAATATATACACGAACGACTAGATTTTCACGATTAGCATAAACTGTTTTAAGAATATTAAAAATGAGAAAGTAATTAATTTTTTCTATCCTCATTGCAAGATATCTCAACAAATGCTCGTCATGTAATGTTATGTATCGATCGATGAATTTAACGATAATGATAATGATTCTTGCTAACATCATTAGCAACACTACTCATTTTTCAATCAATTTTCAAACTCCTCTCCTTTATGATATTTCCTCGATATTACTTAAAAACTTTCCAAACTAAAAACTCCACCGTTCTTGTTGCAGTTTGCTATTGAAATTCGAATAAAGCATAAATATTAACTCGACAAAACATCGCGTAAGCGGAATCTTTCGATCGAGACGAGAATTTTTTTTCACGATTGATACAAACGATCGTTAAATTGCACGAGTTAAGGGAACTTTTGGGATCGCGAATCAAACTTCTTGTTCACTTGTGTATAAACACATGCAGAAGCGTAACGTGATACGTGTAGCTTGGTTGATTCATGTGCCAAAGGGAAAGGAGCGAAAAGAAATAGCGAGAGAGGCAGGCCGGTAAGGAAGTGGCGCGCTCTACCGGAAGTGGATGAATTGGCTCAAAGGCGATATGGTCTGAAAGCTCGAAAGAGGAGGATCCGGCACTCAGGGCGACATAGATTATTCATGTAATTCTGCACTCACTTTGCCTAGCGATCGATCAGTCATGGAACGATGCTCATCTGAATAATGAAATTCGAGGATTTCTTGTGTCGATGACGCGACGCCGACGTCGGTCGAGCTCTGAGATTTTTCGAGTTAGCCCGGGATATCCTTCCGAATGCACAAGCCGGTGATCCGGGAAGAAGGATCCACTGCGTCCATTCGCTTTAAAGCCGACACGTTCTATGCAAAACGACGCTTAAGAGCGTTACGTTGGATGTAATATTTACCGTGAGAGGGTGAGAGAACATCACTGGGCTCCGGAGGGGAAAACAGGACACCGAGTCTCTCTGAGAATTTTCGAGTACTCGCTCGCTCGTTCTAAGATTATTCTCGAGTACGCAATTTCGTGGTTATTACCAAATTTTCTTTCTTTATTTTTTTTTTTAAAGATATTCGAGCTTCTCGAATTTTTACTGGATTATTTCTGGAAAATTCGTGACAATTTTTTAACGCATGAGAAAATATTGTTATACAGAGTATCTATCTAGAAACTTGCCTCATCGTGCACAGGATTTTTCGACAATTTTAACATTTGCAAGTATCGTGGGTTATTTTGCAATTAATTCTGTGATTTTGTCGCAGTGAGAATAACTTCATAATCCATATATAAAATAAATCCTTTATGATAATAAAATTATTTTTCTACTATACTTGTTAAGCTATTACAAGTATAAGCACAAAGTTTCCATCTCTAAATTTCATCACTTTTCATAATTCAATAATTCCTTTAATGAAGGAAAACGATGAAATATAAAAGAAAAAGTTATAAAAAATTTCCAGAAAAATCGACCAACAAAGGCAAACCTTCTTCCGCTCTTTAATATTTCAAAAATAGTTTCAGAATCGTGGCTCGTGTGTTCGAGCCGACTTGCAAATTTAACTTACATTAATCATTAATCACGATCCTCCCTCCCTCCCCCGTCTTTTAACGACACAGATATCGGTTATATGATGTACGACGACCGATTAATAAAAATTACTTGGAACGAGGACGTTTTTCACCTATTAGCGTTATCGTTAACCACCCTCAACCCCTTCCTCGCCCTTGATTTACGGGCTGCCAATAATTAAGCGCGATATTTTCCAACGACCTAGCCGTGCACCCGGGGATCGTAATAGCGATCTTTTCGAAAATCTTTTCTAAGGGATATAAATTATCATATCCCGTGGAAGTGATTCCCACGATCGATATGATGCGATATATATTGTCGCGTGGCATAAGCTTAGCGCGCGCCTCGATTTTTCTCTGATCGATAGAGAGGGTCGTTTACATATTAAACAGGGTGAATTTACGCGCGCCCTCACGACTTGATATCGCGATATACCAGTCACCTCGTAATTCGCACGCAGGTGTTTTTGATTCTTGCGGCTCGAATATGGTCTGCCCGTGTATTTTCCAACCCCTCGGCCGTGTGGGCACACGCTTACGGGCAACGCGACGACACCTATGCACACATCTAT
>NW_006263447.1:418456-436414 GCF_000469605.1 Apis dorsata
TATATATATACGAGTCGTATATGCGAGGCCAGGACGAGTTTACGCTTTTTCTGTCTGCGTATATTGGATTTTGTTCCGGCGTATTTATATCGTTGCCGTCTGAGCTCCAAACGCGATAAAAATCTTGAAAGCTGCGCCACTGACGTGCCGTGAAACGTGTAACCAAGTATGAAGCTCGACGCTAGGAGATAAAGTGGTTCTTTGGAAGAGGGAGGAGGGAGGAAGAGAGGGGGAGGGGGTGTATTAAAATTGTTAATCCGTTCGTTCGAGAAAAGGAAGGAATGGAAAAGGATTTCTTTCTTTCTTTTTTTTTTTTTTTAATATGGATATACACGATGATGTGACGAATATATGACGACATTGGAAGAGATGATTTTTCAGAGATATTTTTATTCCATTGGTATAATCTCTTTGAAATATTTTTACGGGAAAAATTTTGGGTAAACGTTGTGGAATTGTAAATTCCTCCCTTTCCTTGGGACGGTAGATTTAGGAATGGTAATGGAAATATTGCAAAAAGTGTTGAATCAATTTGATTGAAGTTTTATGTACTTATCCTATATGGAATTATCTAGGGTTTCCTGATATTTATCTTGAGAAAAGATAGCAGTTCCGATGGAATAATCCATCGTACTGAAATTTCGAATTTTTATCATTCTGCGAGATTCTCAATATTCTTTTTTTTAAAATTGGCTGTGAAGAAAGAAAACTAGGTTCGTTTGATTATTTTAAAAATCAATTAAAATACAAAATTAATAATTATCTGAAACACAAGTCGAATAACAAATAACAAATCTAAAATAATATCGACGCTACTTATATCATTCATAACACTTTAATAAATATACACAAATAATATACTTACTCGAATTCGAATAACGAGAGATTTTGTTAAAAAATATCCGAGTTATTCTCATATAAAATTTTTCCCAGCTAAAACGTAGAGCAGCAGGGAATGCGACACTTCCACCCTCTTTAAACTTTATCTCGCTGTTTATTCCAAAACTCTCTCTCTCTTTCTCTCTCTCTTAATAATATACTCGGTTAACTGCTATCTAATGCAGCACTTTCAGTACGTAACGATTACTCTTAAAAACACTCAACCGCACGTATCCGCCACGGCCACTTAAATAAATTTCAAGCGCGCGTACGAGTTCCTAGAAACCCTTATTTCACAAATAATCCGAGCCACCTACCTTCCTTAATTATCCCACGAGGGGTCGTTTCGTTTCGTAAACTTTGCTCCCCCGAGATTCCTGACGGTCGTAGGCCAAGGTCTTAAACTTAGAAACGAGCCACGATGTTGAAACGCGGGCAGGAATGCGTTCAATGCGATCAAAGCAAACGTTTGATTCGGCGCGGTCAAGCGTGCGTTTCCCAATTTCAAACTCTTTCCGAATGTCGGTTCGCAATCCGAACCATTTCTCGGCTTAAGCGTCCAGTATTCGCAACGTTCGCTTTATGCCCCCTTTCCGGGAAAGATTGGAAAGGAACTCGAAATCTAAATCTCTTCTGACAAACTGTCTGTTCCACCCGAGATGTGGAAATAATTTGGAAATTCGATTTTATTTCACTATTGTTCATTTGTCTATTCTTAGTTGTTCTTTTATCTTGAAATTTTTAACGAAGATTCATTTTAGGCTTATCGAGATTAAAATTTTTTAAAAATTTTCTAATCGCTTTATATTTAAATTATATTGTGAATAATTTATATTTGATTAAAATTTATAATATGAAAGAATAGAAAGGAGAAATCTTATATTTCTGCTAATCTTATCTTCATTGAATTATAACATCTTGAATAAGACTTGATATATCCTCAAAAATATATATATCAATTAAAATTTACACCTCTTCCAAGTCACACATTTCTCTTCGAAATATCTTCAAATTATCATCGGTCATCTTGAGAATCGATTTGGACATTCGGCACACGTTCCACGTGTCGGGGAATAAAAAGATTCAAATTCTCGGAGCGAACGGACAAAACGACGAGACATCGCTCTGGTTCGGGAAAAAATTCTATACGAGGCAGTAATATCGAGCAGAGGACACGTCAGAAATGAAATGTCTCCGGCATTTCGTCTTGTATGGGGAGGAGGCGTTCAGAGAAATCGGCTCATTGGTAGCTCGAGATAGCCGTATTTTGTCTCCTCGGATTTACGTGTAACAGGATGCGTGACTAGTATTTCATACTTATCGAGAGAAATCGATATCATTTATTCGTTCGACATTTGCAATTCATCATCTTTCGTTTCCCTTTGTTCTCCTTTTTTTTTTTCATGTCGCGTTATCCCCTTCGATTGGATCATCTCTTCCCTCCTCGTTTCTTTCGAACGGGGGAGGTCAAAGAAAAGTTCGCAAGTTCGATCGTGCGAACGATGGGCCAACAAAAGCGGTGGCCCATCGAGCCTCGTTAAGTCGCGACATCAAAAGCACCTTAAATTTCGTTTCCTGGATCGAAACGACGATGGAATGTCGTCGCGGATGAAATAAGCGTATCGAGAAGATGCAATTGAAACGGTACAGGATATCCATTTTCATTGGAAAACGTTGTTAATACTGACGAGGGAGAGGAGAGGGGTTACTCTTGTAACTTGCGTTTCCGTATCGCGTTTTATATAAATTATCGAAATTGGCCATCGACCGAACCGCGGAATTTGAATATCAACGAGACGTTGATGGATAATCCATCGTGTTACTTGATATCGTTTCTTTTCGAAACGAAAAGCTGATTTCATTTGAATTTTAAACTGGCGATTAAATGGAAACACGGGCAACGGAATATTAATGTATTTTGCGGGCAAAAAGAAATAATTGAGAAATATTGCGAGGAAAAAGCAATATTTTTAATTTGAGGAAATTAAGATAAAATCTTATGCAATTTAATACGAAAGTCTGATATACATTTATAGAATATTAGACCAATTGTTTGCTCGAACGAACGATTTTACGCAGAAATAACAATTTTTAAAAATGTATTTGAATAGATAATTATAAATTGTCTAAGCAAGATTCAAATTCTTAAATATACGTATCGATATAAAACAAATGCCAAATATTTTCTTATTTTTTTTCATTCTCTTTTAATTTCGCATATTTTCTTATTCAATTTTATTAATCTAATACAACTGATCGAATCTCGAACAAAACCCTTTCGACAACTTGTATTTCAACGTTCAGATATCATTCCTTTTCTATTCTTTTTTTTTTTTAATTGTTCACAGTCATTATACCTCGAGACATATTCAGATGATACTTTAAACGGATCAGGGTCGTAATTAAAAAGGAAAAGCGGATGTAACCGAGAAAGCTTATTTCTTCGCGCGAAATCCCCGGATGTCTTGGCTCAACTTATTCTGCGGCTCCCCTCGGTATGATAAGTTCTCACCGTTCCCCGTTTCACGGTGTAATAACCATTTGCTCAGTTCCTGGGCAGTGCCCATTCCCATGGACGAAGTAGCAACAAGATTTTATAGCCGGTCCCCCGGGGACCAATGAGATTCCTCGACCTCAGGTCTGTCTCTGATACCGAGAGGAAAAATGTCCAGACTTCTGCACTCGAGACACGATTTCTCCTTTCGTTATTGCTTTCTTATAGTTCGACCAGTTTGTTTAGTAAGTAGTGTGCAAATAATAAATAATAGTAATTGGGATAATCAGTGATAATTAGATTCCTAGAAAGATTTTTGCAAGATTTTATAACTTTGAATTTTAATAATATTTTCATAATAGAATCTGAAAAGGATAACGAAAAGAAAAAGAAGTAAATTGAAGTAAAGATGAAGAGATAGATTGATGACTTCTTTTTTATACCTTAATACTTATAAATCTTCTTACTTAATTGCTATCATTTTTCATATTCGATGTTATACCGATAAATCCTAGGCTTTGAATTATATTCGAAGTGATTCGAATTTTTCGTTTAAAATATTTCAAATGGAATGAATAAATCGATATCGTTTTCTCTTATTTTTTTCAATAATTATTTGAGTTTCAAATAAGATTATAGAATATAAAGATACAAGTTGAAATTTAAACGCAAAGATTCGAGTTGCTGCGGATCATATATCTGTTGAGTTTCGTATACTTTTGAATCGTTGTTCGCATCGATATTTTTCTACGTAATTATCAATATTTTTCTTTTTCTTCAATTCGAAATTCAAATACATCCAGTGTATCCGAATTGTCTGAGGCAACGTTCATTTATATCCGGAAAATCCCATTATCGTAGAATCCTATCCTTTCCTGTTTTTATTCTCTATCGTTGTTATAGGGAATTTCTTCTTCATCGTTGGAACAACGGCGCACGCAAAATTGTATCGATCAACAGAAACGTCACAACAAACTTCTCACTTCTGCATTGTACACCAACGTAGGAAAAATTGGATATTGTTTTGCAAATGTTTGACACACAAGTTCCATATTAAAAGAAGAACAGAACTACAGAAAATTGTATTAATTGTAATTAATTAGAACCAAAATGATGGATTGTTGATTTTGCATTTGTGTATCCTCCTCTTGTAGAAGAAGATATATTGATCAATTTCTTTTGAAAACACAGTAAAAAACAAAGTAGAAAAAATATTCCATTTCAAATATATGATAATATTTTCGATAGTTTGATCGATGAATTAAATGAAATGGAAAAAAAAAAGAATGCATTTTTGTCGAGATATTTCTCAGTATTTTTTTCTCGAATTTTTGCTGTTTCATATCCCACTAAATTGAACCTTGTATTTTACATGCTGTTTATTTAGTTTATTATATCGATATCGTTTTCCTGGAAATAGGTTCGACAAAACTTCTGCATAATTAATATCTCGCGTACAACTCGGGCTTGTCACGCACCCCGATAAAGTGTACATGTACATTTTATCGTACTTCGTCGATTCGTATCTAGAGGCAAGATAAACGTATTAATCTCGAAATAAAATCATCATGGGAACAACAACCGTATTATTCTACTCTCTTTTCACGTAACAAGAAGTTGTCCCTTACTCGTGTCGAGTTATGATCGACACCGTTTTTTCCCTTCTCCCCCAAAGTTCCATCAGAACCGCGGCCAACCCTGTCGGTCGGCCCCGACTGTGTAAATGACAAGAGAGCGACGGACATTAATCTTTCGCGCTATCCAACTGATGAAGTGGCAATTTCCTCCTGATAGTAAGAGGAAATAGGGTCTGCAGACCAGTTGATCAAACCCCCTGGAACAGTAACCTCTCGACTCCTCTCTCCTGTTCCACCGTGGATCGTGCCGCCTCAGTTATCCAATAGCTACACTAGCGTCCACCAATCGATGGCGCGCCTCCCCCCTGTATGCACCCCCAAACCCTCTGCAGCTTCGTACACACAGAGATACACAGTGGCGCGCAGAGGAGTCACAGGCGGGTGTATAGTCGCGGAATGGAAAGTGGTCCGTGGATTCGATCCGCTCTCTCCGTTCCTCTCTACTTGCTTGCCCTTCCTTCCCTTCTCTCCTATCCATTCTATCGGCCGTTTCTAGAGTTCTAGAAGATGCGCGCGCCAACCTCGTCCATTGAAAGAAGATGATCGTTTAGAAGATGCTCAGGCGCCGGCTAATGGTTTCGTTTTATTAGCGTCGATTGGCATTAAACGGATCGCCCACTCTCCCTCCCCTGCAGTTCGCGGAACGACAACGACGTGGTGGAGAGGAGAGAGGTGGAGGGGAAGAGTAAGTGGACACGGTTACGTGACGCGAAAGAAATAAATATATAATGGATTTTTCAACGGAATATTGGACGAGGAAGTTATTATATCTCGAGACGAATGTTAGAAAATGCTAGGCCTGATGGTCGGGTTAATCGTTTCGCGAGAAAAGGGGGTTGCGAGAAGGGTGGCAAGGGTTGTCGATTCGACGACAATCGTAAAATCAGGCTTGTAATTAACTGTGTGAGCCCGACAACACGTGGGGGATTCGTTGCGCTCGTGGATCAGCTCTCTAGAAGCGGAAATATTGAAGTTTCGGCGCAAATTATATTGTTGTCGGTTGGGGCGAATAGGCGCTGACGTATCCACGTTATTGCCGGCTATCTCGATATTTGCAGATTGTAATGATTCGATCACGATTTTAAACAACGGACCTCGTTTTCCGAACGAATCATTTAAACCGTTTAACTCCGTCCAAATATTTAACCATCCTTTCGTGGCGCGAATGCGTTCGCGGTATAATATCTATTAATCCTTTTGTTCTCCTATTTTTAAACTCTAAAAATTTCCTAAAAAGCTTCGTTCGAAAATATCTTCTGAGTTTCGCGTTTAAATCTATAACTACCATTGCATGCATCTCAGCTCAACGCGAATATTATCCGTAAACAGGCGAGAATTGCAAATACGTGGACAAACGTCGTCACAATATTCCTACGATTACTTAATGCTTTGTACTCCTTTCCTTAAACAAACACCGCTTCGTATTCGTTATATACGTATTTTCGATGAACCGATGAGAGGATATGGGCGAAAGAAGAGGGAGAGAAAGATTGAAATTAATCCATTCGCACATACACAGCGTCGCATAATTTTTTTTTATTCGTGGCACACAATCGGATTACGCGGTGTCTAGCGTGTAGGCATATCTCAAATCTCGTTACGTAGGTAGCAGTTTCGAATGGATTTCGTCGGCCTGTCTGCGCCGCAGGATCAGTTAAGGGATAATGGGAGTTCGGTTGGAATTTGTACGTAAACACGAACCAACACCGAGCAACACCAACCCTGTCCTGCGCACCTGTGCAACAACGGAACGATAATTTTCGGAAGCTTTCCGAAACGAGATTCCTGCCGATAAAAGAGGCTCTCGAAAAGTGGAAGATCGATGGAGGCAAAAAGCACCGGCGATTTTTTTCGACCGGCAGTTTCTTTCCTCCCCCCTTCACTTCACTTCACTTTTCTCCGCTTTTTTCCCCTCCTCCTCCTCTGTTCTGCCTTCACGGAGGAACAGTGTCGACGCGGCGCTTAAAGAACAATATTTTCGCTGGATCTGTATAACCGAAGGGGAATACGTTTATCGAATTCCCAACTCCATTCTCTCGGCTCATTCGTTTGAAGTTTTTCCCACCGTCTGCGAGGAATTCTGTACACCGGGTACAAAGTAAAGTCCACGAGGAAAAATAACTTTTCCTCGTCTACCGTCGTGTCGACGCCCCCTTCGTTCTCCTCCTTCGTTCTCCCCATATTCACTTTATTTGCTCATCTTAGAAGAAGGAGGGAACATTGGCCGACCAAATATATAGTCGTGCCTCTTTTCTGAAGAGGCATCCACGCGCCATTCCGACGTTAAGCTTTTCGTTGTGTGTATATATGTGTGTGTATATCCCGTTTGCCCAATTATGGGCCACTTCGTGGCTCCATTATCCCCGATTGTTCTCCTTGAGAGAACAATTTATACAACAGCATTATACCGTTATATTTTTCTATAATAAGCTTTATCAAGCTGATCCAGTGGAAAAAATTCTTCGCGGATATTATTCACCATCACGTTTAACTTGCATTCCAATGTATCGATAAATACACAAGTCGGGGGCTAGTTTAATTGGGATAAATAACGTAACTGCTGGGAAATGATTTCGATGCACAAACGTGCGTCCCTTCTTTATAAATATATATATCTCTCGATTATTACGATCGGGGGATAGGGGGATTGCATTTTTTATGTCCATCATATTTTAGTCTCTTATCCTTTTTAATGCTGTTAGCCAATGCGGAACGGTCGGGGGAATTAATCGAGCGTCAGGGATTGAGTGGAGCGTTTAATAGGGTAATACCTTTATTGACTGTTTGATGCCTTCAAATTGACGGAAACCACGCCAAGGGACGAGGTTGTTTAAGCTCCTCTAATTAGCCTGACCAATGTCGAATCGTGATTTTCATTTGTGATACGAGTGGAATCCACTTTTATAAAACGTACGATAGGAAATTTCTGTTACAGAGATCTATATCTCTGATATTCTAATCTTTATTTCAATCTCTGTTCAACCGCGACACGAATTCTTTTATTAAAAAAGTTTATCGATACAGATCCATTTTTCAATTTTAAGCATATGATACCGCGAAATAATGGAATAAAAATTTCAAAACCGCAACAATTCCCGTTAAATCGATATTCTTCTTTAGACGATTAATTCATCTTTATCCTTAATGGAAAGAAAATCGTTTCTCCAAAACGAATTGAAATTATTTGGCGAACCGGCAAATCCTTGCCACGAAAATCTTTTTCCCCGTCGTCGACGTGATCAGGGATTCAGAATTTAGGATCACGTTGTCAAAAAGTTTTGCTCACGCTTTCGACTGCACCATTGGGGCCCCGGCCCCACCGTTAGGCGAGCGAATGGCGAGCGTTCATACGCGGGCAGATACTAAATTACACCGTATACAGGATTTGCACGGGCTCTCGCATTGAGTAACATTTTCCCCGGAGTGCATTTACAACGGATATTACATCGAACCGGCAGAAAAACGACCGCGGCTACAACGCGAGATTAAAAGCTATCGCTCGTCAGTGTCGATGAACTCATTTTTCCGCCCGCCGTTTTGTACGTACATTCGTTCGTACTTCACTTTTCCCTCTTTCCATTCCTTCGTTGTTTTCCTTTGTCCATTTCCTTCCATCCATTTGTTTTACTTATACTCTCTATTCCCGGATAAATATTTGAATATGAAATATACGGAGTACACGCGTGAGGACGTGTAATCCAATACCATCCAAGTATTCAATTTAAGCAATGGTCGATGGAAAAAGCGATGAATTGTGTTACCTAACATTCGTTCGATAGTTTTATAGAAAATTATTTCTCATTTTTGCAATATTCGATCATATTTGAAATCGATCTTTAAAATTAAAAATAGTTATCTTCCACGAACAATCTCTTTAGTGAACAATTTGTTTGTAGAATTTATTAAGAATTATGAATTTCTTATGATTATATAAGTATAAAATATTTTATGAAATAAGATAAAAAAAGATACGAGTTAAATATTTTTCTTAGAACTTTATAAGTTATTTTATAATTCATCAATATCGATTAAACGATATCTTTTTCGCTTAATATTTTCTTGATAATTATACACGAAGAACACTCTTTGTGCACGAGTCGATATATTTCGAGTTTTAATTTTTGTTTGGTCGAGTTTTCTCGCATGTTTCTGGTAATATCGCATACCACCTTTCGGTTTTTACATTTTTGATTCCGTTTGTCCGGCTATTCGAACATGTTGTTTTAATTTCAGAAGTATTTCTTTTTCTATTTACATTCCACGGATTTACATGTAGGTAAATATATCACGGATTTGCGAGTTTAACGCGAAAACAACGGAAAATTAAAATCGATCGGTATAGCATATCGAGGATGTAAGGAAGAAGTTCTGATTATCTTCGTTACATCTTGCGCCGCTAGATGTCACCACGGACCCTGTTTTCGCTGTTCTATTCTTTTTTTAAACGTATCTCTTATTAACATCTATTATAACAAAATTATAGAATTTAGATATATAAACGTACAAAATATTTTATTTTAAAGAACTATAAAACGTTCCACGTAACATCTTCTCATATCTTCCTTCTTCTTTCAAAATTTAACAAAGCTTTGTAACAAATTATTTTATTCCTTTGAAACAGAATTAGAAATAAAATACAAAGACAAAGTAAGACTTGATATATAAATCTTTCAAACAAAATTATCCTTAGCCCTTAAAAATTATTTCTTAATAACGTGATAAAGAAAACCTTTATTATAATTCTTCCATGTAATCCTCTCCAACCATTTTATTTCTCTCTTATTCTCTCGAATGAAACAACGATACCATTATCCGCGTGTCTAATTGCTAAAGCACCACAACTTTTTGAAAGTTGTTTCCGATGTGAAAGACAAGCTCGTGCTTTTTCTAACGGGGGTTGCAATCGCGGACGACCACGAGACGGTTGCTTCATCTCGCGGATAATAAATTGCACCCGCAGGGGCATACATCGCGACGCATATGCGTGATACACGCGTGTATTTATATTACGGAGTGAAATGCACGCGGATCGACTAACATATTACGATGGTAACGGCGTTACAACAGGTATTGCGCGCCGGATGTCGTTCCCTGCCGGCATTTCCGTGTCGCTTGAACGAGCAACGTGAGCACATTTTGCACGGCTCCCATTCAATAGAAATGTCTGCGCGTACTAGGCTATTTCAGAATTGTCTGGTAAATCTGCGAATAAAATATAAATGGAGGTGAGAACATTAATAGGAATAGTTCTTAAGTATTTTATATCGATTATGGCTAAAACGAGCAGAGGAATTATTCAAAAAATATTTGATTGAATCACAAGCATTTTTAGTTTGTGTCAGATAGAGACAGCTCGCACGACAATCTGCTCAATTGTAAAAATTAGAGTAATTGAAATTGAAGTCAGAAATTGTGCCTCGAAAGATTGCAACGAGAATTAGAACGAACCACAAGTATTAATCAAAAGGGAATATTTACACAATGATAATCTCAAATTATTCTCGAGAGTTCCACTAGTTTAATTCGAATCGTTAAAAGTTAAAATTTTAGCCTAGAGAAATTCGTATGCATGTCACAATTTGCCTCTCGGTTTTAAAAGCCCATTTAACTCGGTTAAAATTTCAATAAAAAAAATTAAACGAGAAATTGTTTTCTTTTTTTTTTTCACTCAATTCATCTTCTCTGAAACACACGGGCGATATATAGATTTCAGGTAAACGAGGCGGTCTGTACCAAAGCTGAAGACACGTGTTCGTTAATTGCGATCTTTTTATTCCCGCTTGTCCCACGCGACGCGTCTTCCGCTTGCGACCATCATCCCTGTTAAAACTCCACTTCCTACCTCATCGTACACCCCTTCCCTTTTTGCTCGTGACGAAGACCATGGACACGTCACTAAGAGAAATGTAGGCAGGCGACAAGTAGTACGTGAAAGACCAGCCGTCGAAAAAAGCATATCATTCGTTAAGGATTCTGAGCGTTCAACGGGTTGAAACGAAATTAATGCTCTCGTCGTCGACTGCGCTGCGAATCGACATCGAGTCCACTATGCGCGCTTTCCTTTAATTCGCGTTGCACACGCTTGCGTTATTTCTATTTTTTCTTTTTCCTTTCTTTTTATCTCCTTTTGTGTTTTTTTTCTTCTTTTTTTCCCTTTCTTTTTCGTCAGTCACTTTTTTCCTCGCCTGTCCTGTTTCGTTCCAACACTGGCTTTGCTTTTTCTTCCGTTTATCCAGGCTGAGCGACTGCTTGTCGCTCGCTTTCTGAAATACGATTCTCCAACACTTTATTGGAACGATGCTTATTCCTAGTTTCTATTTCTCGTTCTTCTCTTCTCGTAATTGATAAGTTTGTTATTAATGGCAGACGTTTGAGAGAAGGTTTATAGATTTTCGAATTAGAGAAAGTAATTTACGAATTTTTGTTTTTAATTTTCCAGCATCTGAAACGTGAATTATCGTTTCAGAAAGATGAAATTTAAATTTGGATTCTTGAAGAAAATAAATATAGTTATAATTTAACTTAAATTTCAATTATCAAATCGAATCAAAAACGTATTCTTCTTTGATCCTCTTCTTATTAATTGCGTTTCAATATTCCATCTTCGATTATTCAATTTTAATTCTTAGAAATCGATCTTCACGTGTCGTCGTCGTTCGCAAGAAGATGGAAAATATAGTATTACGAGATTCACGCGCAAACAAAGGATGAATGCACGATATTCGACAAAAGCTCCCTCCACCGAAGGTGATCTTTTCGCCCCAAATTTTTTTCTTCCCTTCCATCCCTCCTTTCCTGGAGGTGTCTCCACGCCAATGCTCGTTCCCTCGTCGAACGAAGCCAAAAATCTCGGTGAAATTTATCTCCGTTATAAATATCGATGATTAATCGTGACTACGAATACGTTCGCGCGGATTTCGAGTGGCACCGAGTCCTCTGACCTATCTCGCCAAAGCTGAAAGGAGAGAAAGGGCTCGTGGATCACGGGCGCACAATCGACGTGGCCAGCCCCCCCCCGAAACATTTCATCGAAATCCTCGAATTCGTTTCGCAAATACTCGCTGAAACCTCGCGTGTGTGGTATTTGCGGTATGAAATATCTTTTTTCTTCAACGAGGGGGAAAAAAAAAATGTATTTCCTGGCGGAGAATTATAACATTCCTACTACGCAGTTATGTAATTTTTCAAATTCCTAAGGATAAGGGAAATCTAGAATTCGGTAAATTTCGAAAATTTAGGTATTTCATAAAATTCATCGTGCAAAATTTTTTTTTCTTTTTTTTTTTTTAATTACAATGTGCTTTGCGTATATAATATTGGTCGAAACGTTTAAGGGATGATTCTCTAAAAGCAAAATAAGATATTTTAGACTTTGTTTTTTTAATTATTGGTAAATGAAAATTGATTAAAATAAGAATTCGATTAATCCTTATTACAATTAAGAAAAGATCATAATTAATCAAATTTTCATTAAATACTTCTCTTCAAAGAAGAAAAACAAAAACACAAGAATTTCCTTTGGGGTATCTGTCAGAGAAAAATTTACCGTTGATTCATGGGAAAATTTTCCCAAAAAACCTCGAACGCTCTAAATTCGTAAACTTGTCAAATGATTACGAATTTAAAACTTATCGTTTATTCGTGTCGGGATGGAGAATTAGTATCCCGAGGATTTATCGAGGTTTTAACAATTTAATATGTAGAAATTTCTGCGCGAAAACGCATCGATACGGCCAACCATTCCTCCTCCTCGTACCCAATTTGCACACCCAGCGTAAAATTTATTCGTTCATCGTAATAAAATTTCGACTGCAGGAGCTCCGCTTTTTATACGTGTAAATCGTTTTACGATCTATTTTATATATATATATATATATATACATATATATCGTAGATTCTTGTTTGAAACGAGGCGGCCGTAACTCGGGCGAAGAGTGATGAAGGCCTTCGTTAATGAAACCGACATCTTGATTAGTTATTTGGCCCATCCTCGATACGGTTGGTATACGTTGTTCGCCCATAGAATTTATTGGCTTGGTCCGTGTATAAATCAAATTCAGGCGGTTTAGCGTGCGCTTGAAAATCGCACGGCCATTAACGAATTTATCTTGTATACGGTATTTACATTTAATAAGGGAATTTAATGCCTCCTCCGTCGATCCGGTATAATGAAACGTCACGGCCAGTCAGCGCCTCGTGAATTTTTCTAAACTATATATATATATATATATATGCGTTCTCGCGTAAACGCATGCATATGTGGGAATAAAAGGAGGAAAATAATAATTCGCAAGAGGAAAGAAATGAGAAAAAGAATAGAGAGAAGCGAGTACGCGAGTACAGATATTTCTCAGTTTGAAATTAAGAAGGGTTGAATGGAGAGAGAATGAGAAGTGGAAAATTTGAAAACTTCTCCTGATACGTATGTATTTACCAGCTTTATTTACTTTTTTCTTAAATATAAGAAAAGAAGGGATTGTTGAAGAATTTTTCAACGTATTTCAATAATTAATAAATTAAAAATAAAAAATAAAAAATAATATACAAATAAATTTAATAATTTATATGCTAATGCTTTTGATTAAAATGAATCATTTGTTTTCCAACATAAGTTTTCATAATTCAAATAAAGTTTCTAACTAATTGGAATAAACATGGAAAATTAAAGATAAATGTCAAAATAAGGGTAGAAAGGTTCAAAACCTTAATAATTAATTCAAACAGAGTGCACAGCGTTCAAATACATACCTATACCAACTAATACTATTCCATATATTAATTTGTCAATGCACGAATACCGCATATTTTTCACTCCTACGTTTATTCCACGGTTGGATCTTGGACGATTAATTACCATTAGGGAGTTTCATTAATAATCGAAAACGAAGCGAAGCGTGACAGCAGACCATATCGGTGGACATCGTTTCCCAGCGCAGGCGGAAAGTTATCGCGGTTTCAATACTTTTGACACGTTGAACGCAACATTTCCGCGACATCCGTCGTCGAGAATATGGCGCAACATACGTAACGAAACGTACTCGAAATTTTGCCTTCTCGTTTACGCGTTTCCTTTTAAATTTTAAAATCCTCCTCATCGAAAGTTTTTTTCTCAACTTTGAACGATCGATTCGATTTTTCCACGTAATATTTACGCGCACATCGCGCCAATTCCTTATTCAAACGATGGAAACGCCGAAAATTCTTCACAGTTCGAAGGATCATGAATGGGGAAATATTCGAGTGTTTTCGTGCCCCGAGCATGTTCTTCATCCATCATGATCCGTCTTCCAGAGATCCGTGTAAAATTTGCTCCCATCATACTTTATTCATACTTGATTCATATCGAAGGCGAGCACCAGTTTTCAAAGGGAACCAGCACGTTTCTCGTATCAACGATTAAAGGCATGAACGCGAGGATGATGTTATTCTCGAATCTTGGGAGCGAAGGAATCTTCATCTTTCTTCATACGATTAAAACGAGTGAGAAATCGTTGGTTGCAATCTCTATCGTGCGATTTTTAGATATTCTTGTTTCCGAATGGAAATCCTTAACGGCGTTTCTTTATTTTATTTCTTCGTATATATCACGTGATAAACGGAAATTGGATTAGAAATTGTTAAAAAAACACTCGACGGTGTTCACAGTTACCTCGGATGAAAGGAGATAGGAATAAGTTGACGTTGGAAATGCAAAGAGATACGACCGTTATACCGCCTTTCTTATTCGCTCCACTAGTTTGATGTCTCGCGATCGTGTTGTGCAACGTTTCACGGAGTTCTATCTAATTTATCTAGTAATAGTCGGTCTTCGAAAGATAATTATAGATCGATAGACGGTGCATGGCGCCACGAAAGCTATTTACCTGTCAAAGTAATCAATGCTTTGGGACGAAAAAAAATCGGCCAATTGGATAACACTGAATGAGAAGCTGAGAGATTCACTCTATCCTTTTGAAAAATAATATAATTTATCGACGATTTGCATTTTTCCATGTTTTAACATTTATTTAATGTTTTTAAATATGAATTTTTATCGTAACAATATATAATTTCGAAATCAAATAAACTTTTGCTACGTAATTACCAGATTTTCATTCATCTGTTGAGAATTTAAAAGCAAAAATGAACAGAACTCGCGTAATATTTAAAAATATATATAATAAAGTATCGAATCCAAAATATTTAATGTAATATTCATTGTGAATGAAATTTTTATTCCATTTTTAAATGATATTTATCAAAATATTAATTTATCTATACAAGTATTATATCAGAAAAAAAGTTATCAAAAATTATCCCATAATTTGCAAAAAAAGAAAGAGAAATTTTTAATTTTATTTTCATCATAAAAAACAATTCCTTAATATCTCATCGAAGATCCAGAATATTCTGACTGCCCGTAACTGTTGAACTGTTAACGCTTTTCCGCCAAAGTTTCCAAGTATATACTATCTTTTCATCCTTGGTCCTTAATACATATTCGTCCGTACATTCGCACGGAAACTATCGATCGCTAAATTTCATAACCTCCGTTAATCCCGTGCCAGCGACCGATCCATCGAACTCTCGAGGGATTCTAAACATCGGAGAACCGGGCAAAGCGGTTTCAACGAGCTGTCCGACATGACAGAGCGAAGGTCGTCGTCGAGCGGGAGATTTCGATCGGACACAGATCGGCGAGTAAACGGGGGTGAAATTTAATAACGTTGGTTTCCGGGTTCTGGGTTGGGAACGACCGGTTGCTCCCGACCCTTAAGCCTAGTTTACATTTGGCCAACTTTTAGTTGGCCCAAAAGAGTCAATTCATTTCGAGTTTACACCGAGAAAACGTTTACACTGGGATGATTTTTCATGATTCTTTTTATCGTTCGTTATTAGGTTGATGCGATTGGTCATCTATTAATTTTTCTAGATTGAATAATATCGTTTGGAAAAGTGTGGAGGGAAAAATATGGCATTGGTAGGTTAAACGGAGGATGCAAAGATAATTTTCAAATTATCAGAAATTAGATAACAATGTTGGGAGGAATTGGAAAGAAAAGTTTTATAAATTCTTCTAACACGGATTAGTTCCGTCCATTCAAAATCGTTTCTTTTCAAAAAGATTTTAAATTGAGAAATGAAAAGATGTGAATACAGCAACTTTTTAAGAATTGAACACCGGGGGAAAGTTTTAAATAAAAGCTCGACAAAATTAAATTAAACCATTATTCGAAAAGTAAAAATTCCATCACTTCTCCCATCACAATAAAGAATCATCGATCGAGCAATCAAATTTATCTTAGCTCGATTGAAATTTAATTCACGATTTTGTACTCGGGATCGATTAATTTGATTGACCAACAGTCGCTTAATGTAAACTCACCTCAAACGAGGCTTTAATCGCGAGGAAAATTGGTTGATGACGAAGCTATAGTCCAAAGGATCGGATACAAAGTTCACCTCTTCGGATATACCATCAAAAGAGCGTTAATCATCAAAAGCTCATGCATTCCTCTGTTTCATTCGCTATGATTTCGGCCGTTCCTTCGTCTGTTGCTTTGCGTATTTCGCCCGTTATGCGAGCCCAACGTAACGTCGACGGATAATGCCAGCTAAGGTAATAATGCTGATGCATGCTAATGGAGAGCGCGATAGTAACGATGGGGAGGAAAAGTGGTGCTCGTCATACACGCTAGGGCTAGTACGAAAGTACGATAAATCGATTCGAGGTCGTTTTGCGTATATATTCTCTTATTTTTCTTTTATATTTATCTTTATTTCTCTCTTCCTTTCTTTTTTTTATCCATTCGTTTTCTTTTTCCATATTTCGATCTCGTTCGCTAGAATTCATCTATTCGCCGACCGATGGAGGCGCGAGTTTTCAACTCGTGCATTCAAATAAATTATTTTTCATGATGCGTACTTGTTCGATATTTTCCAGGCGATGGATCGATCAGGCTGTCAATAAAAAGAAAAATCCTCTCTTCTGCACTTTGTTTCTCTCTGTCACCGGCCATTTTCATCCCTCGTTCCCACCACCGTTTCCTCCACCGTTCTTTAATGCCTTTTAACGCTTCTCGAACGTGCTCGCCCTGCTTTTTAATTCACCGTTTGTCGTTCCTCCGAGTGCGAATTTCGGGGGAGAGGGGATTTTTTCCCTTCGCCGGCAGTAATTTGCGAATTTTAGCAGCGTTTACCATTTCTACGTTACTAGTTTTCCACACTTTTTACACGAACGAGAATTTGATCGTCGAACTGTTAACGAAATTCGCTGTAATTAATCGCGTATGATTCGTGCGATTGTATCGTGGTTCAATCGACCAATTGAAATATGAATTCGTTAAAGAATTAATTTGTAAAACAACTTCCTTATAGCATTGAAAATGTGTGATGTTCATATAAACAATCTTAATTTACTTATCAACACGAAGATATACTTTTTAAATTAAATGAATCTTCAATAACAAAATTTTCTTAAAATTATCTATACATCAATCACAAGATTCTTTGATTACTCTTTTTCCTACAAATGAGCGTCATTGGAATATTTGGAACCTTTTCTTTTCTTTTTTTTAATCAAATTATATTACACTTCAATGAGGAAACAATAATTGCGTTTCTCTGTTTTTTTTTTTCATACGTGGCAATGCATTCATCGCAAGTGTTAGATGGATGCAATTGCGACGATATTCCACGTAATTTTCGAATGGAATAATCTGGTCGGACGAATGGATTCAGAGCGACGTTCTTCGTTAACAGGATGCCGGAAGATTATTTATTTCGTCTGTCCAAAGCGATACCGTTCGATTCGATTCAGTTTTACGGATATCCGGCCGTGTCTGCTGTTTGACGAAGCCAATAGAGAGCCTACGTCGCGCGAATTGTAATGTATCTCGATCTTTGTACGCGCGGTTTCAAATTTCCTGGGGAAAAATATTTTATGCGATATATATATATATATATATA
>NW_006263447.1:436603-439116 GCF_000469605.1 Apis dorsata
CGCGTTTTTCGTATGGTATCTGTTATCCGCATGCGGGATCTCCAGTTTAATAAATTTCCTCTAGCAAGAGGAAATCTTTCGATCAAATATCGCTGCGTTTTTCTTAGTAAAAGACTACCTTATTATCTTATTATTATTCTTGAATTCTTCGATTTTTCCACTCGACGAATTAATATCTGTTTATTAATTTGTTTATTTATCGATGTATTAGGATATTGAGAACAATTTATCATAAATATATAACAATCAAAATTTCGATTACAATAGAAATTTCTAATTTATGGATATTACAATGTATTTAAATCTATCTTAATTTTCAAATGAAATTATCAAAGTTCCTTTTAATATTCTTTAATATTATTTTGATTGATCTATCCACAGAATTATATAAAAATTTAGAAAAAAAAGAAATTGCAAGTTCATAGATTATTATTACAGCCAATATTATTTTCCTTATAATCATCGAAATCCCAAAAAATCTCTCGACGTAATCAGTTAATCACAATTTCTTCGTGTCTTGCGGAGAAGAAGAAGAAAGAAAAAATTGAACGAATATCTGTTATATAACAGACAGTCTTAAATACCAGAAGGGAAACTAGTTTCCCAACAATGCCCATAAATTCACGTTTGCGAAACAGGGTCTTGCAATCTAAGTCGGTCCACGTGACAGAGCTTGATGATGCAAGTAAAGCACGGGCGGGAAGTTTACGAACATCGAATATATTTCTTCAAGGCGGCGAGAGAACACGCTAAAAGTCGATCTCGGGGCCTCCGTCTTTTATTAACGCTTTGTGTATTGCGCCAAGCAGGAGAGGGGGGAGGAGAGAATAACGTTGAGTTTACATAAGCTCGCGATCAAAGTAATAACAGATCTTCTTCCACTTTTCAGATGGATCTGATAAAATTAGATTGATAAAAATCAGTGAAAGAGGAGCGTTTCTAAAAAGAGAAGCTCGTAGAATCGCAAATTTTAAATCTTTTCAAGGTGGATTAAGTGATATAAGTGGAATTTATATTTTATCCGACTGGATATCTGAGAGGGCAAAAAAAGGAAATTATCATATTAGAAATATGAGCGGATTAATTGTATAGATATTTTCTTATGGTTGATTTGTTATAACAAATTTTGCGTATTTAACGAAAAAATTAGAAAGAACGATGACACGGATCGATCAAATTGAATGTGTTGTTCTATGGATCTTGAAGATACGAAGATTTTTCTAAGATTTTATAATTCAAAATTAGAACTATCATAATTAAAAACTATTATCCTTTTTTATTTCGTTCTCGAATAATTTTATTCAAGGCTTTTATTCCTTAATTTCTCATCGTTCTTGAGAATAAATATTTTTACTCGTAACACCATTCGAGATAGCAGCGGTACATCTTTCAAACGTTAATTGGATCTGACAATTTCCCCGCTAATAGCAGTAAGTATTCGAGAAAGGGTTAAACGATGAATCGGAAATCGATAAAAAAGAAAAAGGATCGTACCGTGGCGGGTAAATAAAAACGAGTGCAAGATAGAGAAGGGTGATTAGGTTACGATATAAGGACTGGACCAGAGAGAGAGAGACAGAGAGAAGAGAAGAACGCGAAACGTTCGAGGGAGAGATCAGAACACAGAAAAAGAGTGTTGCTGAGGGTGGTTTACGTGATCAGAATTAATCACGGTTATTTATTGGACGAATAAATTTCCCCTCGATCGGTGAATCTCGCGTGTCAGCCGCGCACATTTCGATGCAGCTGCGCCACTAAAAATGAGAAAATGTGGAGAAGATGGCCGAAACAGAATAATGCGGTGTATCCAACGGTGAAGCATTCATTTTTTCCACTTGAACGTGTCTCGTTCCATTTTTTCTATACTTCTCTCTCTTTCTCTCTCCCTCTCCTCTTTCCCTTCTTTTTTCTCGCGGTTTAACCTCGTTCGTGTCTTCGAGGTTCTACCATTGGAATTGAATGACATTAGATCCGTTTTGGATTCGAAGCAAAAAAGGGAGTCGTGTCTGAAAAGGGGCCAGCAATTAATGCGTCTGGATTTGGAGTGTAATAGACCCAAGTTAAAGCTTCTGTTTGATAATGAAAAGCTTCCTGGTCGTCGACTCTGTAACAGACTTATTTCGTCAATGAAAGAATCGTATCTGTGTGGCAAAGCGAGAGAGTTCGAGGTTCTCGCTCTGTAAGTTCGATTCTTTTGTAAATGGTCTCACAGTATTTGTTAACAACGAGTGTTGAATTTCGAAACGAGATTATTCACTGCTTCATCCTATTTTGGCGCGATGTTGGTTGATTAAAATTTATCGTAACGCTGAGTGGTTTATTAAGGATGAACTGCAAGAGGAAAGAGGATTTGAATTATGTTCTAATCGTATTGGGATTATGTTTAGTTAAATTAGTTTAAAAGGATGATCAGAGATGAAATTAAGGTAGATTTGATTTGGAAATTTCCTTTCTAAATATTTTATCGTGATAAATTTCTATGATATTGTATAACGAAATTTTTTTTTTTTTTT
>NW_006263447.1:439291-453050 GCF_000469605.1 Apis dorsata
AAAATATGATTTTTTCCACTGGAATTTGTTTGTAAATCGAACGCAGACAGATATTTATTTACAAGTGACGTGAACCATCCCCTGTCGAACGATAAAAAGGGGTTCTACGAATTCTCTTTTATACCTTGACTTAAACAATTTCGTTTATTATTGAAATGAATGTTATGATAAATCATAACGTGATATAAATAAATGTCAAAATAAATTCTCTTCCTTCCTTTAATTTCAGATCATCAACAATATTTCAACGAAGAAATTCAACTCTAAGATCTATAAATCTATTCTATAAATCAATTGTTATTCTAATAAACGTTAAAGATTATTTTAAACTGTTAAACAAATACGTATTCTCGAATCTCATCGATGCATATGTATCCTCTGTGCGACGACATCTTTTGCCAGGGAAAATCTGGTAAATCTGATCGGCAGTAATGCGAATCGTAGTGACAGTTGTGCGGGTGGTGGCCCACGCTTCGTCGCACAATAACACTGATTTACTTACGTGCTTTAACGCGCGAGTTTTCGCCATCCAAGAATATTTATTGCTGTGGCTAACGGTTTGGATTGAATTATAATGTTCTACGATGTTAGCTGCGCCCTTTCTGCTCGCTTAATCCTCGCAATTCGATTCTATTACGCGTTGATGGGTTGTCTTGCACGAAAACTATCGTTTTGCCGGTTGTTTGGTTTAATTTGATAAAGAGATTTGTTATCTGTGCCGAATAAAAACAGTTATTATTATTTCTTTTTTCTCGAATCGACGAGAAAGTTTTATAATTTTCTTAAATGAGCGAGTTGAAAGTTTACAGAACTTTATAACGAGATTGATCTAAATTTGATTATATAGGGGATTTAAAGATCGAATACGAAAAATGTGATGTGTACAATAAATAAAATAATTTGATATTCTCAAGTATATCCGCAATATTATCAGTCGAGGTCTCTCAGGTTATGGTCGATGGTTCTTCGAAATGCAAAATATCTTTTTTTAATTTATTGAGTCTTACCTTGTGCAAGATCTTTTATGTAAGAAGAGCTGTATATACAAAGACACCAACTATTTCCTCATAACACAGAATATTTGAACAATTCTCCACTGTCATTGAATGAAGACAAAATCGATTCTTCGAGGGCGATGCATTCGCGATTCACTTTGCAAATTGAAAAACCTCCATCCTTTTCAAATATCTTGTCAAACATTCCCTTCGAAAGCTCATCGATACCGACCTTAAAGAAAACTTTAATGAGATTCTGATTTTACATTCACAATTGTGAAGAAACAAAGGAGGAATATCTCGTATATTTGTTCACGAATTCGCAACCATGTTATTAAATTATCCATCTCTTATCACATTATATATAAATACTAATAATATTTAATTATTATGAAAATACTCTCGCGTATCATCGCGTTGAATTAAGACATTAAACCGTTCGTTTCGACCATTTGCCTGAAAATCAAAAGAGAAGAAAGAATAGAACGAGAATGAAAGAATGGAACAAGATTATACAAAATTTGGTAACGAGCCTTCGTTACTACACACGCGTGTTTTGTTTAAATATAACCGTCTGCGTTTGTACAGGCTAATAATTCAGACATCAAACCATTTCTTGAATAATTAAAAGAGAGAACCGGCCGTCCCTTTATTAGAAAGTTAAAGCAGAATCGCGAGATTCCCCGCCTCGAGATTCTTCGTTAACTTTCTCATTGACAAACGCGATAGAGGAGCGATAATAAAAAGCTCGATTCCTCTCTTTCTTTCCCCAGGATACAAACGAATTCGAAGATGACACTTCCTCGAGTGCTATCGCGTTGAAGATATTTTCTCGGGTAGAAAGTTGGAAATGGCGCACGGCTTCCTTTCGGAAGCGGATCCTCCTTAAATCGCAAACACCTACTTTTCTTCCTTCTAGGCAATATTACACTCATTAGTCCCCATTGTAGCGGGAAAATCCGGTAAATTGAGATTTTATAAGTCGCAGCCCTCGCGCTCTTCCCCACTTCTGGACGCGTCGCAAATGGCGCGCGTTGTTTCCATCGTGTGGAATGGTAAATTTCGTTTAACGACTCCCTCCGTCTCTTTCCTCCCGAATAAGAATGAAAGAGGATATAAGACAGCGATTGCTACATTACGGCCTCGTTCGTATTATTCCAGTGATTTTCATTGCGCCAAGAATGCGACCAATTTCTTTATTCTCTATACACCACGATTCATAAATACACGGTTATATATATCTCTCTCATGCAAGGAATCTAGAAAGTAAATCGTATTTTAATTTTTAACCCGTGATTCTTTTTTTTTTTAACTATTCTTAAATCCAAAACTACAGCACGCAGATATACTTTTTACTTACTTTCGTGCCTGAAATAAGGATATACGTTTTGTGAATCACTCTGTATTATTATCTCAATAGCGTTATCGATTTAATGGAATTTATGAAAATGAGGTCCGTTCGATCGTTCAAAACTCGATGCCAGATATATAAGACGATTGTGTAACCGGTTTCTTCGAGAATTACAGATCTGCTCTCGACATGGATTGGTCGTATGCGTAATTGGATAATGCACAACGAAATATCTAGAAATATATATATATGGTTAGGATAAATGGTTAAAAGAACGTTCTTTTTATCTTCTTGGTTCGTGTCGTTTTGAGTAAACGTTCCAACTCGTTCATCACGCGATTTTCGATAACGTGGTTGCTAATTAACGGGTTAACATTCGAAAACGAATGACAGGAATGGGATATTCGTTTGTGCAATAGGTTACGAGAGTGGATACTGATCGATCCAGATCTTAATAAAGATAAATTATTAGGATTGCCTTGAGATGAACGCGTTAATCGATATCTTCGTCGATACAATTTCAAAATATTAACGAATTTTATTGAATCATCGTGTAATATTCTCTATCAATGTCTATCAATGTTCTTTTCTTTCTAAAATAAAAAAATAACAATAGAAATTATTTATAATCACAATAATTTTAAATAATCGTTCCAATTTCCAAAATCCAATGAAAAGTCGAATAACAAGTTATTCAATCTCTTGTACTCTCTCCTTGCAACAAAAATCAACAGCAGGAAAGAATAAATTGTGCAGAATCAGGTGCAGGCAACTCTCTTTCATTTAAAACAAAATCCCCATGGTCAATCTTACATTTCATTTAATTATCCAACTGGTAAACATATTTTCACCAGAGACACGTGGTAAACTTGCAGGATCATCATTTTTCATCTACGTCACAATACCTTCAGAATACCCGGCTGGTATTCACGAAAAAACGAGTGGTAACTACCTTAACTGGTTACACTTCGTACCATTCTGGCCTGCTTTTAAAATACGCCATCCTATATCGCCCTCGTGGAATTTTTCAGTCTCAGCGAACGTTAGCCGGCAATATAATTTGCATTTGTTCCAACTCGCGTGTCCTTTCTTCCCTTCTCCATTTCCTTTCTCTTCCGTTCTCTTTCACTTTCCACTCTTTGTCCCTCGTCCAAGAATTTTTCACCACGGCACCGAGATTTGTCACGGACGACATTTCCTTGGGCGGCAGTTTAACCAAAGTTCGATTAAAAAATGGGACATTAGAAATTTCGAATTCAATGTTTAAATGAACTTGAACCAGGGAGATCAGGTCGTAATGGCGTTTCAATTTTTTTCAATCTCTTATAATTAATCTGGAAAACGTAATTTCGGAATTAATATTACATTGATTAATAATTAGAACTTCTATTTATTTACAAGAATTGAAATCTGATTTTTAGATTTGCAAAATGTTGAAATTTTAGTTATCAGTTTAAAATCAAGAAAAACGAAGATATTTTATTCTTTCTTTATGTGATCTTCATAAGTTCGTTACAAGTATTTTACAAAATTCTTTAAACTCATTGACATAATACATAATTAAAAATATTCTTAAGTTCCGTTTTCAGAAGAAAGATGGACGCCTTTTTAAGATAAAAGTCAAAGATCGTTATTTGGTGGACGCGATTATGTCCAAACAGTTGAATAATCGAGTTTGCAAACTATACAGGCCCTACTTTCGATATTGAGTTTCGTTTGGTACTTCGTGCCGTGGAGATTCGAAGCTGGGAGTAAGTAGAACGGCAAGCTTCCCTTTGAGACCAGCGTTGATTCGATCGTCGGTTCGAAAATCCCGGCAGACACACCGAAAGTATATTACCGATATATATCATCGTACTTAATACTTTCGCGCGTGGAGCACGCCGAGTTGGCCGACTTATAAAGTTACAAATTCCCTTGGTCTTCGAGTATTCGAAGGGAATGTCTCTTTAGACTGTTCTCTCCCAATCCCCTCCCCAACCTATCCCGTTTCTTTTCCCTCGTTCGACACAAGCTCCTGCTTGTAGACTTTCCTCGGCCGATTCTGGAGTATGATTTTTTTCACACTTACCCTATCCCAGTCACGAAAAGGTGCTTGCGTTTCTTTCTCTGAAATATGGACAATCGTACTTTAGTCATGGCCACCCCAGGCATTCATTTTTCTCGGCCGGTTAGGAGTTTTACGGCACGAACCGGTGTTCCTTTTTGACAACGAGCCGGGCTATCTACAACAGGCGAATCGTTTTTAAGAAATTTTGCGAGAAAAATTGTTTTGAAAATATTATAGGTTTGGATTCAGGATTCTAAGATTTTATTAAGTTTTCTATTTTTGAAGTATTGAAAATATTTTTCATTTCTTTCTTGTTTTTATTTATGAATATTTATTATATCTTTTATGTATAAATGATATACAATTATATGATTGACATGATCAGAAATGTTGTATGGATGATAAAGAGTAAATAAGAAAATTTGTCATCCAAATGTATTTATTGATTTATTTTTTTTATTTATTTATTCATTAAATTTATGTATTGTATTTATTTTCTTTCTAAAATATTTTCAATTTCTTTAAAATTGAAAATTCTTTAGTATTAAATTGAATTTTAATGATATATTTATTTGTTAAAATTATAAATATTGAGTATTTATTATTGAATAATTAAATGATTATTTTATTTATTAGTATGCTTCTTTCTATAATTTCTACAACTTTTATATTAAATTAATTTTAACAATTAATATTTATTTAATATTAATATTTATTTTTAATAAACAAACTTTCCGGAATTCTAATATTATAAAAATCCATAATTAATGCGTATTATGTAATATTTCAATTTTCGCGCGGTTTGAGCGAATAAGGAACTATATTACGCCAGCCAATTAGAAGCGTCCTAGGCGAACCTGTGGCGCGGGGCGTCATTCGTCTGTCGAAAATCATCGTGACAAGGTGCGTCATCCGTCGAGTGCGAAATTTTAACTACGCAGTAAGTAATTTCTAATAATTTTATTCTTATTTTGTTGTTCAATTTATATATTATTGTTAGCTTTACTTATTCAATAATTTATTAGACATTGTTAAATCAAAATTAATTAGTTTTTTAAGTTTTTTTGTACTTTTTCTTTCGATTGCGTATCTCGCTATTGAGGTTATCGGTAGTTTATATGTCCTTCAGTTAGAATTTCGATATTGCTTATTTTAATTTATTTGTAATTTTATACATTTTTTTCATTACTTTTAATTTTATTTGTGCAGATTATCGTTCCGTGAATTGTAATTCTTGTTTTCTTATTGGGAAGGAAGCATGCATATCTCACGACAATTTATAGTCATATCATGACATATCAGGTAATATTTTACTTTTTTTACGAGAAATAAATGTATTTAAAACAATTTTCTATTGTTTTTTTTAATTATTTATTAAAATAAAGATACAATAATTATTTAGCTCTGCTAGTTATTAAATGTATTTTTTTCCAACATTTCTTATTATATATTGTATTTATCATAAAAAATATTGTTATAATATATATTTTTTGATATATTTATTATAATTTTGTTAGGTTTTTTATAATAATAATAATAATAAATCTTATATATTAAAATATTTGAAATTGCAAATAATTTCATAACATTTTTATTACATACCTTTTACCTTTAATTTATTTTCTTTTTATCTATCAATTGTCTCTTCTTTTTTTATTGCTAATCCAATAAATAAATTTGTTTCAGATGTTAACTCGCAAGAAGCATCTTAAATAAATACGAGAAAGACTTGGATTCCATCTGAATGAAAGAAAATGGTAAGTTTATCTATTAAATACTTTTGTTTTATCATTAATTCTTACTTACTATTAACTCTTACTTATTATTAAGAGCGTTATAAGATTAATGGAAAGAAATTTCTATTTCCTTGATTAAAACTTTTAAATAAGCTTTTATCTAAACGAGTTTAGATAAATTTTCTATACAAATCTTTTCTATAAGTATGTAGAAGTTGTTTTCTATAAATATATATAGATGTGATAAGTATGTAGGTGATAAGTATGTAGTGATAGTTTTAGATTTCTGCCAGGTAGGAATAAAAAAGAAATATAGTTTTCATATAGGCAGGAATTATATTTAATATTGATTGATAAATAAATATCTAATCAATGAATTTAAGCCATAAATACATATTCATCCATACATACATATCCATTAATAGAAACACTTCCACAAAATACTATCTCAGGTCAGAGAGAACAAACAACAAATAACACTTTACTTTATTTTTATTTCGTTGCGCGAGCGACAATCCAATGATATACCCGTACATACACATATATCTCCTGTTTTCATCCGTTGTTAAAATCTTCCTGAAAGATCAAGTATCCTAAATATTAGGAATTCATACGAATTTTTCCGCGATGACAACCGACCATCTCCCCTTGTGTTATTCCTTAAACCTTCAATTTATATAGCTCACCGTATACCCGGTTCAGTTGTTAGTTCCATACCAGCCTCGTTTCCGTTTGTATTACTCCGGGTATATACACTTCACCCTCGATTCCACCCCTTTATGTATCCTACGTACTCGCATAAAGGCACTCCATACACGTACACAAGTCGGATACACATGTCTTCCTTAGCCGAGTTGGCACACATTTACCCGCCTGTATTCCCAGTCACGGTCCTGATTAGCCTAATAGAAAACACAAACACGGCCTTCACGTGTATCATCGATATATCATCCTTACCATCCACGGTCACGTTGAAATTCCACCACTTCCATGGAAACCGGCTGAAACTGACTTGGAAAAAGAAAGAAAGGGAAGGGAGGGAAGGGAACAAAAAAAAAAAAAAAAAAAAAAAGAAATGGGCCGAAACTAGGCTAATATAGGATGAGACGTTCGTTTCCTACCATTGACACGTTATATGGAGGCACGTGATTCGATGGGAAAAAAACGTATCGGCTGGCGTGAAAAAGGGCGGGATGTTATTCAACCAGGGTAAAAACATCTCGTATAAAGATTCTTCGCGCGAATCCGGGAATTGGGGGTGTATCTGTTAGGATAATTCTTCGTTTCCGTGTTTGCTTTGAAACGACTCTGGGATTCCTAAATGGAGGGCCACTCGAGCAGGTCAAACTAAATGGCGGGTTTTTTGTTACGGGATATTATAAGCTAGAGTTTTAGGATATTTAAAAAAGAATTAGGGAAATTGTGAAATCGAGGATCGAAAATTAATCAAGATACTGGTGAAATCTCTTTCTGGTTTCTTCTGATTTATTAAATCTTGATCAGATTTGAACAATTTTTCTTGAAACTTAAGAAAGAGTCGAATACCGGTTGATTTATTTAGTTTCCTCGAGTTGTCGTATGAATTTCCCCTAACTTTGAACTCGCGATAAAAGTAACGATTTGTCGAGGGGTCAAGAGCTGACCACCATCCTCGTTTCAAAAAATAATTTTTTGAAAATGATATAATTCACACTTTCATCCATTATCATGCTACTTCCTTCGGAGTATTCGTATTTACGATACGACTGTGCAGGTGGTTACAATGGGCCCGTCGGACCATTGTGACCAATTCTCTTTAGCCCTCCGTCGAAATAATTTCATACCTCTTCGAGAGAGGTAAATTGTTACAACGTTGCACATTATCCGTCCGCGTGGATTATTATACTCCACCTTTCCACCCTCCTCCTCCTCCATCTTTTCGCCTTCTCTTTCCATCTTTTTATCCTTTTGTTTTCCATCCCTGCCATTGTTTCAGCACAATAGCCCTCGTAACGAATTTTTATTTTCTTCGATATTATTTACTTTCTCGAAGAAAAAAGAGAAAGAGAGGAAAGGGGGGGGGAGAGAAGAGGGGAGAGAGGAGGGATGACTGGATGGAATATTTCAACGGGGCAAACAATTTATCATTGTGAGAAATCACGTAATGATGCTTTTATGCGGTGCATCATAATAAAGAACTGCGCGAGAGGATAATGCGAGAGAAAGAGAGAGAGAGAGAGAGAGAGAGAGAGAGGAGCCGTGCCTCGGAACAGAAATAAATAAGGAGCGTATAGCGGGGCATGTGGTATTAGTCTCCGTTATTAAATAAAGTTATAAGCGAGTAGGGAAATATTACGGCGCTGTGAAAAAAGTTTCTTTCCCTTGAAACGCGCGAAATTCGAGAGAAATACTGCGTGTCGCGCGACAATAGAATCTCGGGGAATTGCGGGGGGAATAGAAAGTTTCGCTCGTTTCCTGATAAATACGAGGACTATTTTTCGACTTTGTGGACGTACAACGCGTGTCTCTAACGATAATAACGATCGTCGTAGCGAAAGGGGAAACGAGGAGGAGGGGGCGTGTGAGCGAGAGCAATTCAGAAAAGTTCCCGTTTGCGAATTATTCTGAAAATTATTTTGTTGATGCGACCGTGAAAAAAGAAAAATGAGGAAGAGAAATGCTAATGGAGGTATTTCTATCGAGAAGTTAGCGTGGAACTTTAACCATTACTCTTTGATGAGCGGGCTCAGTGATGATCGGGCAATCTCTATCCTTATCGTGGATATTTCTTTAAGTAATTTCGTTATGATAACGAGCTTTTTTATCGAAAGTTTCAGAGTGTTCTGTTCGATGCATTATGCTCTCATTTTTCTTTTTTTAAAAAAGAGTAAGGTAAACACGTATTTCCCTCGTGTCTCGATTGATTGAAACATCGAATTTCGATTCAAATATAGGGATCAATCCGATTTAAGCTTGATAATTAGAAAATTACGATGAAATCACTCCCGTCGAATACATTGTTTCATATCGTTAAACACCTTTGAGACAATTTAACGAGCAATTCATCATGCTTCGCGTTTTCAATTTGTGTCATTCAATTTTCAAAGGAGATTGGTTTGCCCATTTTCATCATCAGCAAGTGACAATTCGAGCGGGTATAAAACGAGAGGGTGTTGGAGGGTGGACAAGATTATCCGAGCAACGTCGTTACTCGGAGCGTTTATCCGTGGGCTCGTAATTTGGGAAAACGTTCGTTCCTTTGACACTTTCTCCAGGAAGGGTCAACTGCGCGAAACGCTCTCCTCCTATCTTTCTCTCGCCACTTCAGACTCTTAGGCTAATAACGGAGAGTGGAACGTGAGCAAAGGAAATGAAACTACCGGACCTGCTCCCTCCCCCGGAAGGGGATGCGTCGAGATTCACTTCGTCACACAACGTCAACCCTTTCCAACCCCTTTCTGTTTTTACCTCGCTCGCGAGCCTTTAAACGTGTCGTTACGTCCCATGTTGCATTATCAAAATTTCATAAACGCCTCCTTTGTACACTTCTACTACTATTACTGCTAATGATGACGCGAAATTCTTCGTTTCGACGGCGATTAATCCGAATTTTCGTTTCTTATAAAAAAGACAATCTTTTTTGCAAGATTTTTTTAAACGCTCATCGAATCGTGCTCGTTGGAAAGTAGGATCGTTGAAATCAAACGGGGGATCGCTGATCAACGATCTAAGCGAGAAAATATTGCGAAATTCCGCGTTAATGCCACCAGGATGAAATGGTATGTAACAACGAGGCGAGGGGTGGAGGAACAAATGGATGGAAAATTGAAGAGGGCGGATGGCAGGGAGGGGAGTTGGGAGTAGAGATATTCTAAAGAATTCTATCAATCAATCACTGCCGTATTCTGTCCGAGCGGGGTTGCTCTATGGGTGCATTATTAGAGCGAACGATCCCGCCCCCGATACTTCTCTTGCTATTCAAATATTCGCGAATAATTTTATCGTAAATTTTTGAACTTGGCGTCGAATAGCCATCGGGCGAATTGGCTCCGGTTGCTCGGCAAACATTGAACTATTTGATATAAAATACTTATGCTGGCTCTGCCATGCAATTTTCGAAGAGTGCTGGAAAACACTGGACCGAACTCTCTGGGTCTCTCTCTGTCTCTCTCTCTCTCCTCTCCTCTTCTTTTATTTTCCTACGTCGCGCCCTGTATCCTCCCTCTATCCTTCGCCTCCCTCGACCTTCCTCTCGCCACCCTTTATCCTCCGCAATCGACGAATTCTCTCTCGGGGCGGAGGCGGCACTCTCTCCGCATTTCAGACGGTGGCTCTGGGATACACGCGCGCCGCGCCAATCTCTACCTTCTTTTTCGATGAAATTTAAGGCACACCGCAATTCGTCGGATTTTTTGGTCCAATTGCTCGCCGCGCGAGAAACGAAGTTTCGTGAAATACGCTTCTCATAGCTCTGATTGCAATCGCCGCATGAGGAACGCTTGTGAATCCACCCCCTCCCCGGATTCCCCTGTTTATTGAATGAAACGTCGAAATTCCACCGTTCCTTTTCTTCCTTTGATTTCCCCTCCTTCACCACCATGTTCGTTCGGTGGTCGCTCTTGATCTTGGAATTAATTCGAGATTAATTTCAGGATTCGGAGAAAACACGCACGCGGGAATTCACTTGTTATTTCGATCAATCGTTCTTCTTCTATTCCGCACGATGTCGAGTATATTTTTTTCTTTATTTGTACGTATTTTAAATAATCATTTGGAATCTTTTAAATTTAAATTTCCCCCATTCTTCGCGGATAATTTAATTGCTCGACACGTATGAACATAATTTTCAATAAAGTTTTTATACCAAGTTTTGGCAAGAATTAAGTTTCAAGATTTATAAGATATAATATTTTTGAATACGCGAGAATTGGAACATTTCGTAGATTGAATATCGTAATTTTAATTCGTTCGGCTCATTGCTGATGATGTTTAACATCGCCATCGAATCCGTGTCGATGACCCTTGGGACTCGTCTTCTACTATATCGTATCTACTCGATATTTGTTTCCAACGACTCGTGTATCATTATTCATTATTCATTTTCTTCATTGCGAATAAATGCATATACATATACTCGATAAATGTTATAACTTATTAAAATTTAGATAAATTAGAAATATTACTACTATTTAAACCTATCGTCTATCCAAATTTTAATATTTTCATAAATTTTCATAAATTCTATAAAACATTCTATTCCCTCCTTCGTATCATCATCCTCTAAATCTAATTAATTAACGTATCCTAAAAATGATGGAATGTTTAAAAATATTTGCAAAAAATATTTACAATAACGACGAGACAGGGTGAGAGCATTCGACTACAATGCGTAAGGATATTTGGCCGGTGGAGGAGGAATTCGTCGTGAAGTAAATTAGCGAAGCCTGGCAAAGAGCTAAATGTACCCCATTGGCGTAATTTTAAATTCATGGCCTGGTGCCAATAAAAATGGTCTGAACTCGTAAGAGTGAGGCCGAAAGGGACCTCGATGAAATAGAACTGGCTACTGAAAAAGTTTCTCTCGCTTCTTTTTTTTCTCCTTTTTTTCTCCCCTCTTCAGTTTCCTCTCTTCCCACCTCTTGTTATCCCCTCCCCTTTCCTCCAGTTCCCTCTCTTTTTTACCCCTCGTACACAAGCGAATATGCACTCATCCATCCATCCCTTGCTTGTTCCACGAGATGTGTTTGTACACACGCGAGTTGGAAACACGTGGTTCGGTCAAAGTGCGATTTTTATGGATGCAATTTCGTCCCTTATATATATGCCTTTCCACTCGAGTCCGCCCTATGACACTTCACCACCCTGCGAAAAGGGATAATTTGTTAAAAGCATCCCCTTTTTTCGCGCGTATTACGATAATTTGTGTAATTTCTCTCTTTCGAGATGTAACGTTTTGATCATTCGCGTGAAAGAATAATTTTAGTTGGATAGAATCGACAATTGCACTTTTAGATTAGAATGTTTATCGTGGATTTAATTATTTTATGTTAAATGTATCTAATTAAGGGATTTCTCGTTACACGAGAGTAATTTAGATTATATATAACTATAATTTACGTATGTCAGAAATGATCATTCATCGAAATTTTAGTATCTTTTCTTCTTTTTTCATTTTATTTCTCGCTCACTATGAAATATATTTCATTTGTACGCCAGTTGCAAGCGTGATATTATAGCCTTGTTACGCTGTATTAAATTAAAATATTGATTTATCCAAATTTCTGGCGTATAATGTAAAATTTGTTAAGTCATGATGATTTTAGCCGATGCATCGCGATGTCTCGAAATTTTAGAATTGAAGAGAAGACAGGTTTTCTTAGAAACTATGATTGTTAAATTCAAAGCTCTTCTATTTATTATCTTTCCTCAATCTTATTTTATTTTTTGATCGTCTTGACAGTACTTGCTTATTTTTCCTGAACACACCTTCTAACCCTTCTTTTACTTATTCCTCTGTCTAACTTCTCTTTCGTTTTGATTATTATTGTTCGCCTCTTTGCTTGGCGAGACTCGCACCATTCAAACGAGCCACAGGTTCTCTTTGCACTCTTAATTCTTCCCCACTTCTACGTATCGCGATGTTTCTTTGATTCTTCTCGTTTACATTTCGGTCATCCTTCATTCCCATCGTTTCCTTTTGATCTTTTAACATCTTCGACGATTCCTCTTTCAACTCCCTTTGACTGATCCGACAAACGTTTAAAACTATCTACGAATTTCTTTTTTTTATCGCAAAATTTTAACAGCATAAGAGAAAATATCGAGAAAAAGAATTTTTTCCTCCTCCCAAAAAGAAGTTGTACAAATAATAATCAACTGACTTCTACCAATCCCTTTTGATCCCTTTTACGTTTTCAATGTTTCAAAATCCTGTTTCTTCTTCACTTATTCATTCAAAACCATCGCCACAAAAAAGAAATCTAGTGATTCTCGCGACATCCCTTAAATCCTGAATCCCACGAGAGAAGGGGAGGTTTCCAAGATTGCCTAATTGCGATGCGAAATCGTGGCGAAAGTAAGCGTTTTTCCCCGAAAGTAACGCGATTACGCGTAATTACGTGGGAAAAATTAATGAAAAATTGGCACGGTCGGATGGCCCTCGGGCTTTGCCTCGAATTCGAGAATTCGCCGCGTCAAGCATCGCCATGAAGGTTTGGAGGGCAGTTTGGCCGTTGTAACGGGGATGGAGGTGTAAAAGTTACGAATTGTGGCGCAATGAGGAGGCTCTGTATACGTTTCCCGCGAATTTCTAAGTAAACCAATTTGGCTTTCTGCAATGCTGTGGCAAGCACGATCGAGGCAAATGGCACTTTGCATTTGTAATAATGTATTTTTTTTCCTTTTTTTTTTTTTCTTTTTGCAAACGACGACGCATTTTATTCCATTCCTCGAGCTTCCCCCTTCCATTTTTTCCGCCTCCTTTTATTTTTATTAGCGCATAGGCAACGAAATGTATTCCTCGCGCGAATTAATTCGCAACGATAATTAAATGTCGTTAGCACTCGATAAGGGAGCACTCGAAGAGAAATAAAATTCAACGAGGCAAGTAAAGAATCGCGAGGAAAGTATATATATATATATATATATA
>NW_006263447.1:453372-488133 GCF_000469605.1 Apis dorsata
ATAATTTCGTAAATGGCAATTTTAACGAAAATTGGTTCGAAGTACGGGTACTGCTATTTGTCAAATTTTTATCTTGTTATTAAAATCCAGCGCGAATCTATTGATAATTTTAAATTAAGAAGGAAAAAAAAATAATCGTGGAAATTGTAATTAAAAAGGGGTTAAAATATTTGACCGATCCTTTTTTGTTCATAGAAAAATATATAATCATTTATATTTATAATTTTGATATGACAAATTTCGAACAGTTTCTTTAATCAATATCTATTTGAATTCACTTCGAAGTTATTATTGTCAGATATTAGAATAAAAGTTGGTGCGATTATTTGCCTCGTTTTAACGTAACGTTAAAAGAAGATGCTTATGTATCTAATCCAAAAGGGAAAGTTTAATTCGATTCAGAGGGGAGGCGTTCATCTTGTAAATAAATATTTATAAAACGAGCGGACAGGGTAGATGGATGGGAAAATTCGAATAATCAGGATGGATGCATAAATTAACGTGGCTCGTGTAGTTTGACGGTGTTAAGAAGATTAGGAGCGAAAGGATTAAAAGGATTAAAGGCTTGGTGTCAGACGATATTTCGAGACGGTTTCACCTACCATTCTTGAGTTGAATGCAATTTCACTCGTATTAAACGTCAGCCCCCGTCCGAAATGAAACGTAACCATTTCCTGCATCGCGACGGCACACGTGAATATTAAATTACAAATGACCTCTGAAATTTTCGCGATTAAAGCATTAATTATATTCCTTAATTGCTAGCGTGCCGCATCGAGGCCACTCTATACCTCCGTGAAATTTCGTTTTCCATTTGCCTCTCTCTGTTAACAAACGCGGTTGTAAATGATTTTTAAAAAATTCCTTCCCGCGATGTATCGCCTTGTTCACTGCTCGTGGATAAACAAATGGTGGATAATTTTTACTTAATCCTTTTTTTTTCATAATATTTTTTTCTTCATAATAATTGATGCTTGGATAAAGCGATATTGAAACGTGGAAATATATCTTCTCGATAAAATTCTATAAATTATACGACGAAATAATAATTTTCGTTTCAACTAATAAATACGAACAATTCCTAATTCTGTTAACCATACAATCCAATATTCGATTATTATCGTTAAACGTCGATCGTTCGATTTTAACTCAAATTCGATACGTCTCGAATACGTTCGATTAACCGTGATTTCACGCGAAACTACGAAAAGTAAGGTTGAAGAACCGAGGAATCAAGTCGAGATCCGGAAATGAGACGGTAGAAGCCGGTTGTTAGGCGGTGAAGAAGTTCGGCCGATCGTTGATCGATGCGAAAGTTTCGTGTTCTCTCGTCGAAGCAGCCGTCTAAAGAAATCGTCGTACTTCCTTTTTTTTTTCTTTCCCCTTTTCATACGAATGGACGAATAGCTCGATGTAGATGGAAAAATGGATCACTGTCAATAGAGATTTGAGAGGAAAGATGAGAAGACGGAGTAAGCCGTGGTTGGTTGCCGGGATAGGGGAGATTTAATTAACGTTTTCACCGTGAAAACGTGCAGAGAGACAACGAGCTAGCCGGCAAAACTCGTTCGTTTTTGCTTGTTAACGTCGCAAAACGCCGCGATCCACCACTTTGCTTTTGCTCTTGTTCTCGCTAACGTGAATTCTCACGACTTAGAAACTGTGTTAGCCTCGTTAACCGGTTATGGTTATAAATCTCGTTTGGTCTGTTTGCTCGGGACAGCGGGATTCTTGGAAGAAAATGGTGAATAATGTATCCTTGTATTGTTCTGTTTGGGTGATAAGTAGAATTGGAATTGGGAGGCTCTCGTTGGTTGCTTCTTCTCTCTTCGAGTTTTGGGTAACATTGTTGAGGATATTCCATTCATTCTGCCTTTTATTTCAATGCCACAGAATCTTTAGAGATTTTACAATGTATTAATCGGTTATTTAATAGTATGATGATTTAATGATAGTCAGAGAGGAAAATAAAGGAAAAAAAGAAAGGAACGTGTGTTTTTGCTAGATGGATTCATTGCTAGGAATAAGAGTTAGGGAATTTTGAAAATCCTGTTTTAGATTCTGATCGATGAAAGAGGATCACTATAGTAAAATAAATTGCGAGTGTAATACGAGAATGGATTCACGTGTTCAATAATTTCATTAATTAAACAGAACTTTCTTTTTTTTACAAATAAATTTATCTAAATTTCGTAGCCTGCAATTAGTATCATTTTGATATTAGGAATATCTTTCCAATTTCTATAATTTAAAAAATAATCACAATAGATCAACTTGTCTTCCCTAATCTTTTCCAAAATTAGAATTCTTCGCTTCAGATTTTTCCATTCAAATTTTCACACCACAATGGTCCCCCGACAATAAAATACAAACATTTAAAAAGATAGAGAGAGAAAAAATCTATCAACGAAATCATCGTAGCACTACTATGGAGGGAAAAAAAAAAAAAAAAAAAAAAAAAAGAAAAAAGGGAAAAAAATCTCTTTCCAGCTGTAGCACGAACTGTCCCCGGGCCATTTCCTAGATGTCACCGGGATTGTTTATCGTCACGCGCGGTGCATATTGACAGAAGCATGGAGGCTGGCTGGTAAAATATCGCTGCAAATTGGAGCGGGCGCACAATGAGGAACCGTTTAACAATGCGTTTGATTTGAATCGAAACGTCATGAAAATAATCACATCGCTGGCCCGTCCGGGAGACGCTCCAATTAATGGCCGCTCCACCACCATTCAACCCTCCCTATTCACCTTGTGTGTCCCTCCATCCATTTCGCGCCTCGATCTACCTCGCTCTCTCTCTCTCTCTTTCTCTTTCCCTCTCCTTGTCTCTTATCTTCCGCGTTATCGGCCGCTTTCTCTGACCAGCTCGCGGTCAGACGACGAATTTATCGGAGGTAGCCGTGCAGAATGGTCATGCAATGCCCGGCTCGCTTTGTTCGAAGGGCAAACGTGGAAAATGAAGCGTTCATCGGTGCTCGCCACAGAACGCCTTCTCGCCCACGTTTCCGCCCCTATTGTCGCCTTCCTCCTCGTTCCATCGTCTTCTCGTTGCCCCCTTTTAGCCACCTGTTTGGCTTGGAACTTGCTGGAGAGAGAGAGAGAAGAGGAGGTTATTCCATTAATCGATAGAGGCGATGAGAAGATTATGATAAGTTATTCTTCCTCTTCCTTCAGATTCAATCACAACTGCAACAGTCGTGTGAAGATGGAGGTTTCTTTATTTGTTTTTCTCTTTAGCTTCTGTTTTTTTTATCGTGATTATTGAGAGATTATTGTTGTAAATATTGTCTATTTCGTATTGTACTCTCGTTCGAATTCGAATAGATAGATGCGAGACATATTGAGAGATAAAACGTGGCTCCATCAAAAGGGGCATTCTTCATCTTGACGCGTTGGAAAAAAGAGACCCTGGAGTGCCAGTCGGATTACGATCATCGCGCTCTTCATCATTGGAAACATCTAAATTATTCTTCACGCACACTTTTGTTACCCACGTGTCCAACGATACGTGATCCGTCTTGTGCCTTCAAAATTCTTTGACGTAAAATCGTTTATTTCTGATGATCGATAAAATAATTCTCGGGATGGACAACGAGAATGGCATCGTAGATAGATAGGTAGATAGAGGAGATATTTTTAAGAGTCGTTAGAAGACAATTCTCGTTTAAATAATTTCTTTTTCTATATATTAACTCGATCGAAATCCTTCGATTCAATTCTTCAAAATTTTCCACTTTGCTTTTCAAAGTTATGCAACATCATGTATATTTTTATAATCACGTGTAATGAGTCTCGTTAACAAAACGAACGCTTCAAGAAAAGAATAATTTAGAATCCAAGGGGCGATCAAATTTGTCGCGAAATCGTTTGTCGCATTTCGAGAGATCCTCGATCCTTTAAAAAAAAAAGAAAAGGAAAGAAAAAAAGGAGAAAAAGTAGTAGTCTGGTTGAAGCGGAATAATTGGATTCTAATGGAAGAACTCGTCGAGCATAATGTTATAACGATCGTAAATCGATTATCCAGAGAGAACAAGAGAGAAGAAGAAAATTGATTTAAAGGCGTCAATTGGAAAAATTCGGTTGCTTTCGATACGATTCTTCTTTTTTTTTTTTTAGTTCACGATTATTTGTCGATTCGTTCCTCCTTAGATCAATCCCAATTAACGCGTCGATCTTCAATCAACAACCGAATCGATCCTTACCTTGTTCCACGAGTTGGATTCGTGATCCCTAAAAGATCCTCGAGAATCCTACTGGTTCGGAATCCAGAGGTGGATTTTTAAGGAAGTGGAGGTGGTGGAATAAGCGGATTTCACGGTGACGAGAGTTTAAGCCGCGTAGGATCGGGTAATAGCGTCTTGTAAGCCGACCGGACTTTCCATTTTTGTTTCCCCGTTTATCGTGTATCGTACAAGCCGTAAAATTGTCCTCGAACTAGCCGCGTCGACACGTGAAAAAGAATCGCCGATGGGATGGGATGAAAGGAAGAAACGAGAGAGAGAGAGAGAGAGAGAGAGAGAGGAAGGAGAAAAGGAAGAGAAAAAGGAACGAGACGTCGAATGAAGTCGCCTCGAAGCGTTTCGTACGACGAAAGGAACCACCGACGATGCCGCCCGCTTTCGATTACGATCAAAATAAGGGTACACGCGGAACAACTCTTTGATTAGCCGCGAGATCATCGGGCAACGCTCGTTTATTTCTAAGCCCCGCAGATTTTTCGGCGAATCAGCCACGAGTAACTCGAGCCACCTGACTCTCCGCTCGGGCAAACAAGAAGACACGTAAAAACGGGTTGAACTGGATCTCGAAGTCGGGTGAAATGGGAGGGAGGAGAGAATAATTGGATTATCGTTGCAATCGCTGCGTCTCTGTTAGCTTTCTTGCTAGAGGACGAACGTTTCTTGCTTCCAAGAGGTTGATATTAGTTGTTTGATTGGATGTCGAGCTGTGAAGGAAAATCGTGGCGAGTTATTTCTTTTTTTTTTTTACGTTGAAATTTGTTCATCTTCAATTTGATGTAAAGATCGAGTAATTTCTGGTTTAAACGATTTGCATTTAATTGAGAATAATAATTTTTATTATATTATCCTTTGATCCTCTCTTAATTGTCGTGTTTTTGGAATATATATATATATAATTTTCAACGTGAAATTCAATTTCGAAATTCCTGGAATTCTCGATTTAACTATAATTTGCTGTAATTCCTTTGCTTGTATTCATTTATTCTGAATAGACATTCCTAGAAGATTGGACACAAACTGAAGTTTGGAGTACTTACGTGCTCTTGCTTTCATGGCATAATCTCAAGTACTATATCATATCGTGTTAGACTATGTCCGTAATTATAGACACACTTGAGAAAAATATACCAGTTTCCATAAGCATTTTATTAATTGAAGAGCTGAAACAAATAATGGCATAAGTTAAATTTAAAAATTAGTAACGAGGAAAATTAGTACGAGGAAGGAATATGTTATTCATTAATTTCGATATTTTTAAATTATAATTTAATTTAATCGTCTTAAAAATTCAAAAAAATTATCATCGTATCAACATAAAATGTTCCTCTTCCATTGAATTAATAATCAATTTTTAAATTTCTTTTTCCGTATTTATATTTTCGATTTAATCACTATAATTACTATATATCCATACTACCTTATAAATTATTAATCGTCAATATCAATACCAATTTCTTCGGTATGATATAAAATTTCTTCCAAAAGCCATCGTTTTTTATCATGAATTAAAATTGCAAAAACTAAAAGTAGCAATCCTAGTTTGAGCAGTATCGAGGTTCAGCCCTTGATTTTTGTGATTTTCGTGAACGAGCTCTCCCCCTCGTTGGCAGCAATAGGGGTGAGATTGAAGACTAGAAAAGAAGGATTACCTAAAAAGAAAGAAGGCTTTACGATTCGAAAGGATACAAAGGCCCTTTTAATTCACCGTAAAACACTAAGGAACGAAGTTATTTTTCTGTTCTTTTCTGTCAAACTCTTCGATCCCCCGAATTGATTGAAGAGCAAGAGAAAAGAAGGGAGTCAAGAAAAAGACCGAGAGTTCGAGAAGTTCGTTTTCTTAGATATCTGTAATCGTAAATTGAATATATTTGTTATTTGTTATTAAAAGTAAATTAGTGCAATATAAAATATGATGATTGATTCTGCAAGAAAGACAGATTTGATAAATTCCAATCGTATTATGGGTAGCTTATGGGATTCAGACTTCTCCACGTGGAGATCGTAAATGTCGAGAAAGTTGTTGGAAAGAAGGAGGCATGAAATAATTGGATTAAGGTTGGATCGAGGGGATGATTCTAGATAGTGATTTAACGTCCAAGGACAAAGCTTCGAGATCTTGATTTCACGAAGCTTATAATAACTAGCTAACTTCGTACGAGCTGTATATATTTTTAATACCATCGTGAATATATCGTCATTCTTTTGATAAATTTAAAAAACAAAATTCTCTCGTTCTTAATTACATGCCAAACAATATCACTGTGACAAGAAACCTTGCTACGATACCATTGACAGTGCATGGGATTAAGGATCCCTTGAGATTTCGATCGACGTTCGAAACAACGAGGAAAGACTCTAATTTTTCGTGAGACCGTCGATACGTCGAACCCGGTTTCAACTCACATAATAGTCGAGGGTGCTCGAAGTTGGCGCGAAAAAAGAAAAGCGCGAGCGGATCGAGCGGAAAATAATTGGATTTCCGGGGGAGGATGGGGTCGTAATAATCGTGGAAAGAAAAGAAACTCGACGTGAAGGGTCGTTTGAAACAGAGAGCAACAAATTGAACGAAGCTAAGGGACACGACTGCGACGAAAGATGAAACGAGGATAGAAAGAGAGAGAGAGGGAGAGGGAAAGGATATCTCGTGGCTATTCGAAAACGCTCGTTTACCTTTTCATTTATCCTTCGACGGATTGGACGATGGGGGGATGATCGTTCATAATCGAACTCGTCTCATCCCATTGTACAATAGTTGTACAGTAGTACTCCGAGGACGACTCATTTGTGCGTCACACTCCGCTCTCGACCTCGGAGGAAGCTGTAAATAATTGGATTTAACCAGGCCGGAACCGGTATTCGCCGTACAGTGTTATAATGATCGAGAAATAAAAAGAAATGGGACGAGAGGAAAAAAAAAGAGGAAGAAGGGAGAAAAAAAGAAACAAGAGAAGAATGGAGAGGAAAGTGGAAGCCGGTCTTGATTTCAGGCTGACGTTGGGGGGTGGGAAGGGGGCGATCAAGATAGGGGGGATAAGGAATAAAGAGAAAGAAGAAGAGAAGCCCGAGGCGGATCGAAACTGAATGCAAGTCAGTCGACTGCTCGCTCTCATTCCAGAATCTCCAGTGGTTACTTCTTTTTCCCTCACCTGTCTTTTACTCCACCTTCCCCATCTGGTCCGCTCTTTTTTCTTATAATTTTCCTTTTCTTGTTTCAATCCTCCTCTCCTCTTTCCTTCGATTCTCTCTTTTTTTATTTGCACAGCTACCGCTTTCCGCGATGGTGGAACCCTATATCCCGTCAAATTAGTTAATTTTCTCACGGAAAATGGGGGTGTCGTCGGATTGAAATCGTTTCATTACCATCTCGTTTCATTTCTTCCCGGTGTGAAATCCTCACGGTGTTGCTCGCGATGCATTGCTACGTCCACGATATCGAGATCACGTTTCTCTTTTTCTCTCTCTCTCTTTCTCTTTTCTCTCTCTCTCTCTTTCTCTTTCATTCTCTCCTTTTCATTGTCTCTTCAGATGTCGCCATTTCAATTGGATACATAAAAAGCGAGACAAAATCGGTTAATAACGAATTATTGTGCTTCGTGTCATTTATTGCTTTTAATTAATGGTTTTCAATTTTTAAAAGATTTGAGTTAGAGTTGAAAATTGAAACGAGAGTAAGGAGAAAAGAAATTACAGGGATATCTATCTGGAAACTGTATGGACCATGCTCCATTAAAATTTCTTTTTTAATATTAAAATTATCAACAAACATTTTCGTGTAATAATTCTTCACGCATTCCCAAAGGAATTTAATTTATATAACAATTCAAATAAATTCGTTATCAGATATAATTTTCGTAATATATTCCCATATAAAGAGTGTCTAATTCACAACGAATCGGTCAAATTCTTTTTTCATCCCTCCAGAAGAAGTCAATGTAGCTCCTCCACTATTATCCTCCCCTCTTCGGGATTCTAACGCGTTTGCAATTTTCAATTCAATGAGCCGCGTGCGCGCATCCTCGGCCGCCATTCCCATCGCCCCATAATTAATCGCATTCATCGCCGGGTTTTTTATACGCGGCGACGTGACCTCGTCGGATTCCGCACAATACACGCGAATGGCGAAAACTCAACGGCTATATTATCGCAACAATGAAGCACGCTCACCTTTTATTACAATAGATAATGAGTTTGATATAGGAGGCCACCTTCCTCTTTCAAAATCCCGCCGGATTTTCTGCCGGGGAGTTAGGGGCAGAGAAGGAGGGGAGGGGAAAAAAGAAGAAGAAGGAAAAAAGAGAAACTTATGACCGTTATGAATAACAGCTGGCCAAGTGGAAGGGGTGGAGGAAGGAGGGGGTGGTGGTGGATTTGTATCGTGCTTGATGCACTCGCATTCATAAAGATTACCCGAGTTTTAATGTTTCTCCTCGTTGAAAAATCTATTCGTTCCTTTTTAAACAACCGAGCTGTGCTACCTTGTGCACACAAGATGGCGGGGAGAAAAGAAAAGAGCCCCCTCCCCCTCGTCGAAAGCGTTGAAAGGCGACATAAATCGCGGAACTCGCCGCGAGCCTTTAATTAAGTATATGTAATAGGGTGTAAATCCATTTATCTGGCGCCCCTGGGTTTTTCATATTAAATGAATGCTTGATTTACTTTACCTTGAAACTTGCTGCTTGCTTTTTCTTATTCTCGAATTCACTTGATTAATTAATTTCGGATGCGTGATGAAGTAATGCGCGGGCATATAGATGGATTGGAATTTTTTTATAAGATTAATATTAATATGCGATTATATGTGCAAGGTAACGTTGATAATCGATAAATTTTTTTATGTCGTTTTATTTTTTTCCAAGGATATTAAATGATGTTTAATATTTCATGCGTTTTTTTTGATTAACAATATTCGTGTAAATCATTAATTGATTTAAGAAATTGCAAAAATTGGGAAATCGAGGTAATTGGATTTTTCCAAATTTTCAATAATTCCTTTTGTTCTGAAACTTTCGTTCACTCAATTTCACTTCCCAAAAGAATTGCCCTGTTCTCAATATCACAATTTCAGTCATTTCCATCCAACGTATAATTTTTAAAAACCCTCTCTGTAATGCGTTTTTGACGTAATATCCACCGGTAGGACAGAAAAAGAAAGCTAGTAGAATGTCGGTCATTAGTCGAGCAATTCGTTCCTGCGGATGGGACTGATGATATTAAAGAATAAAAAAAAAAAAAAAAGAGAAAAATTCAAAAAAAAAAAAAAAAAAAAAAAAAAGAGAAAAATTAAAAAAAAAAAAAAAAAAAAAAAAAAGAGAAAAATTCAAAAAAATAAAAAAAAAAAAAGAAAGAGAATCGAAAGAAGAGCGGAAGATCGAAAAAATGGATTGTTTGTTCCATTATGCGTGGCTCATTAGGGACCTGAATATAACTCACGAAAATTACGGTTCTCAAGACGTCCGCAAGATGAGCTCTACGATGAATATTTCATATATTCGGAAGTTAAAACGATCACCATTTATTTACCTCGACCAATTATTTTTTTTTTTTTTTTAACGTTCAACGTCGAGACCAAAATTAACGCGTGTCCCTTTGTCGCGTTATTTACACGTAGGTGAATAATTAATGGAGCTGACTTGATTGGCTGGACCTGATTGGCAAGGTTTCGTTTTATAAACGGATGAATTATCGATACGCCCGAAGCGAAATCTTTCGATCGCTAATCGCAGCTGTTGCAACTGTTTTAGGGATCTTTAATGCTAACAGAGCCGAAAGGTATTCGGGCATTTCGTAACTGCTTAATTAAACAAGGTTTTTTTCCATTTTTATTATTATAATATTTTTATTTATTGCAGTAATTTTGAATTAAAATTGCAATTTTAATTTTTTGAGTATGATAGGAATGACGCTGAGCTAGATGTAGAAGGGTCGTGATAAGAAAAGGGTTGAACTTTATATTGTGAATTGTTCTCGATTTATTTCCCGTCGGAGATATTTATGTAAAAGATATAATAAATGTCTCTTGATATTTTAAGTATATACGATTTAACAACGTTGTATTTATACCGATTACAAATTTTAAATCCATTTACAATTTCTGAAAATCCCTTCGACCATTCCTTTTATATAAATGTATTCTCCGACCCGACCTCCACTATCTCGCTACCTAAAGTAAAGGTAAAATATATTATCAGATTCCGCATTCGTTACGTTTTTGTCCCTACATTAAAACTAAAATTGTTACATAAATTGAATCAGCGTTTGAAATATGTGAATACATCACATTTCGTTTGACATATAAGATGAAGATATGATTGTATACCAATTCTGAATAATGATGACCAATCTCTAAAGAGATTAAACATCAGATTATTAATATCTTTATAAATTATGCGTGACTCTGTAAAAAATATCTCGATAACGATATCTGTCTAGATATTAAAATCTACAATTTCAAAAATCTCAAATATATTACAAAACATTTTTAATAACCAAATATATATCTCAATGGCAACGTTTAGCCAACCAATACTCAAATCAATAGATACCTCTATTTAACACTTCGATATTCACTCTATATCGATTCCACTTTCCATATACAATCCACTACAACTTTCTTCCCTCCAAATTCATTCCAGTCTCCCAGTAACCCACCACCACCACCACCACCACCCTATCGGCCACGGTAGCTTAATCAAGATTCCGCTCTATTACGAAGTCCACGTTCAAGCCTGGCGCGCGATCGTTAACATCGACAAGAGCACGTTCACCCACTATAAGCTATTGCCGCAATCGGCGTCGTAAGTCCACGTTTCCCTCGATTGTCCGTGCATACGGGATAGATCCGGGAATGGAGTCGTCGTGGCCCGCAATTAAGCGTAAATCGATCGTTTCGTTTTCAACGTTTATCAACCGCGAATCTATATACACCCAATAGGAAGCGGACGTAAATCCGCGAAACGGAGGGTGAAGCAAAGGGTGTAACACGAGGATGCAAAGCAACGATGCATCCTCCTCTATTTGACCAAGAAGTCGGTGCTCAAGTTAACGATAACGAGCCCCCTGGCAGTATTATCGTTACACACAGTATACACCTCGTACACACACGACGAGATGCTGTGCGTGCATCAGCATCTACCTTGAAACGCAAAACGGCTAAATTGTTCGTTATATTAATCCAAGCAAGTGCAACGCTTGCTCTATTGCATCGTGTGGATTGTTCGTTGTTTCCAAGCGTTTGTGTTTCCCTGTTCTTCGTACGGGGCTGTGTATTCATCCCTCATCTCTTCGCCTCCCCTCCCTCTCCCTCCCCGTTCCCATTCACACCGTTCGGGAGAGGGGACGCGCGTTTAATCCCGATACGCTACCTCATTATAATCCCGTGGCTGACCAATAACGATACCCCTCCCCTCGATTAAATGACCAACGATTTCACGGTTCCGAATCGGCGACTATCCACACGCGACGCATTAACGCGTGTCGCGCTACGGGATTAGACTTCCGGCCACACTGGCGCACTTGTAACCACCGTAGCGCATGCTTGTCATGTCCATGCTGGGATTACGTAATAATCGCGATTTCCTATTTCGTCGCCTTTCGACCCCTCTGGTTACCTGGCGAGGTAATAACTGCTACTTTGCCCAAGATTGGGAGTAAGTGGACTATTAGCGGACTTAATGCAGCTTGTAGCTTTGGGGTAATTTGCCTTTGCCTGTTCCCAAATTTGATGACGGGAGGAAAGAAAAGGTATGGGTATTTTTGTTATAATACCTGTTAAATGATTCGTAAAAAACAAATGTGTTATTTGAATATAATTGTCTATTAGGATATTGGAATTAATTTTTTTTTATTTAAGAATCAATTTTTTAATCCGTTTGTCTTGAGGAGAAAGAATCGTAAGGGTATCACAAATGGCGAGTATTTTGAATTGTTTTCGTCAAGTTGCATCCCTTAATATTTAAATTAGTTGGAGACAAAAGTTGAATCGAAATCGTCGAAGCTCAGAGAGACAAATAGATACGAGAATCTCACCGATAAAGGAATGATTGTAATTTGTTCGATGTTGAGGAGGATCTCGTGCCTCGATCACAAAGAGGGATCATTAGTAGGAGGCGGGTTGTTCTTTATCCACGGATTGGTGGAGGCAGGGAACCGATTTTCGGTCGGCTTCCTTTGGAGAATTTTCACGAAGGAATCGCCTTGAGGGCGAGTTACTCTCGCTGCTTGAATGCAGGAAGCTCGTATGCATATGAACTATCCTTATCTCTATCTCGATGCCGCTCATTGGACAGGAACTCGTTTTCTCGATAAAGACCGAGGGGGAAGGGGGGAGGACTTCGAACAAGACTCGGTTCGTGTAACGCTTTCGTAAATAACGCGATGACTCGATCCATTCGCGATAAACTTTTAACGTTTAATTCGTTAAATTCCGTGAATGTACGATCGTTTTCGAGATTTTAATTTTGTTTGGACGAATATAGGAAGTATTGAGATACGAAGAATGTAGAACCTGTTATTCGTTCTCATTCGGAATATTCCTCGATTATTTTTAACTCGATAATTTGTCGAGTTAAATTATATATCGAGAGATACAAAAATACGCTTTGTATCTTTATCTACATTTAGGTTTTTATATTAATTAAAATTTTCTTTTTTTTATTTTAGAAAAGAAAGATTTATATAAGTATACATCAAATTATTGTAATTTTAATTTTTAATATTGTTGCGAAGAATTATAATAGTACTTACATTAGATATTATAGTACAAGTATTAGAAGTAGTTCTAATGTTTATTATAATTCTATATTATTCTAATTCTTATTCCTCTTATTTTCTTAATTTCTTTTTCCTCTTAATTCAGGAATTTCATTTGTTCATTTCTAAAATAAGATTTTAAGTAATTTTATTTTATTAATTGGACAAATTGTGAAATCATTAAGTGTTTAAAGTATAATTCCTAAAATAATATTCCAAGTATTTTAGGCTAGAAGTCAGATGCAATAGTAAGTTTGGAAGACAATACCGGAAGGCGAAATGTGCCTAATTGTTTTCTTCCCATCTATTCATCTTCTCTTTCATCATGCCAGAAGCTATTATGTATTGCAAAAACGGGGCAAGATGTGTCTCCATCTTCACGGATTCATCATAACGGGTGAGTTTCTGACAATTTATTAATATTTATTTAATATTCGTTTCGTTTTTAAAACAGTTTTATAATATTTTCATCGCGAAAATGAAATATGGATATAAAATAACCAATCTTTTAAAATCTTTTAAAATCGATCCTTCAGGAAACAAAAAGTTAAGCAAAAAATTCAACGAGATTTCCTCGTTTTCTTTTCTTCTTCTTCTTCTTCTTCTTTTTTTTTTTCGTTTAATCTAATATCGTGGAAAATAGGAAAGAATCGTTGAGCTTCGATATCGGTTGATCATAAAATACTTTCGATTCGATTAAGAACAGAAACGTAGATACGAATTCAGAGTGATAGATTGAAACTGAATATCATTATACTTGCGAATGGAATTAAATCTTTTAAACAATGAATATATTTGGATATATATCGACGAACATCGTGATAATTGATATCTTTTTCGCATCGACGTGTGAAATTAATGCCAATGCCAGAACGTGATCGATAAAAAGAAAGATTTTAAAAGAATCTCACAGCTTTTCCATTATTAACCTCACTAAAAATTAATCACATATTGGAAAAGAGAAATAATGGGAAACTTTTTCACCAAAAATATCATATTTGATATTACATTTTTTCCAGATACCATATTTGAGATTTATTATGAATTTTAATATCATTTTAATAACGATTATCTTGACACAAATATAAAATATCTTCTCCTTTCCTCGTCGACTCATTCGATCAATTAAATTCGAACGTTTCAATCTATTAACAATCCCACAATAGCTTTAACAAAAAAGTCTATCCTCGTGTTTCTCCATTCCTTTTTGCATCATCGAATATAATCTCTAAATATCAATATCGTGATGTATCCATTCCCTCTCTCTTAATATCATCCCAAAGATTATTAATTTCGATCTTCAGACATTCCAAACATTTAAAAATTAACACCTCACGTATATATATTTTTCTCACTCCAATCGTTCGTAAATTATTACCGCTGAAAAAAGAAAGAAACTTTCGAAACTTCCATTCAGAGGGTGATTAAAAAAATAATAGCAGACCAAGGTTTGTTCCGGAGAAGCATAATAAAGCAGGGTAACGCAACGTGTCCCTTTTTAACGAAATATACATGCCCCACTTTTACGATCCGCGCTCGGTTTACGTCCTACGACCCTATTTCCACCGCCCGTTTTATTCTTTCCCCTCCGTCGCAGTTTTGGGTCGTCGCGTTTTTCCAAACCTTCAACCTCCCCTCCCTTCAAACCCTTTCCCGTGGAACGTTGTTGCCGGAGTCTTTGTCGCCGGTTAAACGATGTCGCTCGCTCGTTCGTTCGTTCTTTCTCGTTCCTGCTTCCGCCGCTATTCGAGCCTCCTCCAATCCTACACGCACCCGTGTACACCCGTCCGTGTACCTAATTTTACTGCCTGGTATCAGGTAATTAGAGGTACGTTCCGTGTTCGAACGTGATTTAAATGGAGGCTGTCAAATCAATGGGTGTAGTATAAGTCTGGGGACAAATGTAGGAGAGGAGGAGGGGGTCGATTGAAGAATCATACGTGTACACACACGAGGAGTGGATTTATCGTATTCCTCCCGCGATTTAGACGATTTTCTGTGGTTCTGTGACACGAGTGGATTAAAATGGGACGAATTCTGATTCTCTACGACTATCACTTCGGTTTCTTTTCGTTAGTTTTGTAATTTACTTGCTGTTTTTTGCTTCGCTGCTTTAATGGATTGCGCGGTTTATGCCCGCGTTTTTTGAGACCGTATTCCGTTGGAATTGGTAATTTGGATTTCGTTGGATGATTTCCATGTAACGCTTGAAAAATAGAAAAGGACGTAGGAAGGATTAACGAGAAATTTAAAATCGATACAACACCAACCTGCAATCAGAAACAGAAATAAGAAGGGGATTCGTGGCGTGGAAAGAAAGAAAAAAAAGAGAAAAAAGGAGGATAAGAAGTCCATCGAAATCGATACGGGCACGATCAAACGTTTCAAACGGGTTGAATTCTTGCCGGTTTCGATAGAGGCAGCCTTTTAGAGACGGCTCATAGAGAAACGTTGGAACGGAGATGCGTGCCGTTTCTTTCAGCGTGCGCGGAATCCGATAAGACGTCTCGAAGAATCCGTGTACACGAGCCACCACAGCCCTGTCCCCTCTCCTCTCCGATTTTCCGTCGAGGAAACGTCGAAATCGGGACGGTTTTGGTGGAAATTTCTCCGGTGGAAAGAAATTCGATCGTTCTCTGTACGGGTACTCACGTACTCACCCCTTCCCCACCCCCTCACGAGACACGTATAAACAAGGGGAGGAGAGCAGGGGAGGAAAGGAAAGGTTGGATTCACCTACAGAAAACGGTTACACGCGTGTGCGTATATTAAACGTATTGCTGTGTCGCCATCCACACGTACCTTTAAAGAGACGATCCTTTTAAAGTCAACATTCTTCTCTTTGGAAGTGTTCTCTGTGAAGCAAGGGATCGGGATCGTTGTTGCCCGATGAAAATGCTTCCTTTCGACGGCAAACCGATCCCATGGATGCCACCATCTTCGGTATTTTGATAAAGGTGGAGCGTCGAAAATTCCATTACTTTTCCTCTCTAATTGTTCTCGGTTTAGGGGGCGGTTCTCCTTTTGTCTCTCAACGATTGTTACTCGATATTTTCCAACGCGTGTATTCTTTTACTTTGGATGGACTGGAAATAATATTATAATTAATTTTTATTTTGTCTTGGTCTTTCGAATATTAATCGGATATTCAATCGAATATTTTATTTAGGATACATTGAAAACTAGATATATAATATATATAGGAAAAAATTCGTTATGTTTGGTTAGATTTTTCTTCGTTTCTCAATCGAGAAGTGTATTTCGAAATTTCGAAATAAAAATTTTTACCAAATATAGAAATATATAATTTTCATTAACGCTTATGTGCTAATCGATGTAACAAAAGATTAATTGATTCTTTGTTATTTCTAGTTAATTATTTCACATTTGAATTTTGATTATCATTGTAACATATTTAAATTTGTCGTCGAACGAAGCAGCTCGAGATTCGTCTTCCAAATGGGATAATGGAGTCGCCTAAGGGTGTATTAATAAACATTGCTTCCAACCACCCTGATGCTTCCATGCTTCCGCGTAATTGTTGCGCGGTTCTTGTCTCGTTCGCAACAACAAATGCATCCAGTGAACATGGTCGGTGATTGTCCTTTAGAACAACATACGTGGATTAGCCGGTGACATGGTAATCGTGTATTTTCCCATGAACTGAGAAATGCATAGCCCATCTGTCTGATTTGACCGGTTTATTGTTGGCTGTCTCGATCCTAATCGCTGCTTAAGCAACAAATGTCGAGCTTCCTCTTTTATGTGTTTTTCATAGAAAAAAATAAAATCGCTAATAGTATTATAAATTTACTCGAAGCGGTCCAATATTATTCAATATTATTCGGCGACTTTTTCCAAGATTTAGATTTTAAATCTTGACGAATTTGATTAAAATGTTCATAAATAATGAAGAAAACACTTCTTTGTTAGATCTCATTTTTAAATCAATTATTATTAATATTACAAATAAAATATACGTATTAGAAATTTTAGAATTTCGAAATAATATGCCGGGGAAAATTCTCATAAAACGAAACAAAGGACAACGATCGAAATTATTCTCATCCACTTCAAATCTAAAATACACAAACAGAAATTCCAAATATACAATTCGATGATCAAGCTTGAATTTCTGCCAAACACTCGTCCCCGTGCTTCATTCTTCAAATAAAAGCGAGAGAGAGAGAGAGAGAGGAAAGAGAAAAAAAGAGAGAATCGGGGGTACAGGTCGAGAGTTGTATTCGACCTCGACACGAATCACAGAGAACGCGGACTATTTTAATGATTTTAATGAAGTAGTTTATCTTCGCGATCGAGTGTTCGTACACAACCTCTCCCGACCGGATGAAATTCGTGTTCAGGGCTGTGTGTCGATTGTCATCGATTGAAAAATCAACGTTTCGTGGATTCGAATAGGAAATTAAGTAAGTTTTAATTAGAATATAATCGCGAGAGGGTGTGCCGAATTTCAAACAAAAGGAGGCGATGGTTTTGGGTGGAAATCGTGCTGTTTTTCGACACTTTTTCAACGGTGGAAGATCAAATTCCGCCAATTTTCTCGAGACAATGCGTGTGGAAAGAAGACGTGATTTCATTCGAAATTTCTTCCAGAGAGGATTTTCTTTTTTGAGATTTGGAAAGGGTAAAGGATTTAGGTGAAAGGAGCATTGAGGGGTATTAAAAATGATAACGATCTATTTTATTATCAGGGTGGAAGCGTAAATTCAATAGAGTAGAATATTTAATATTGTACGTGGAATGTTCAATTTGGGAGTAATTTAAATTTAAATTCGGTTTAATTTGGTGTTTATTAATTTAATTTAATTTGCTTGTAATAAATTAAATGAGGGATTTGGTAGAAAATGATAGGTACAAATGGTGGTGAAAGAAAGATATGAATGTAGTGGGGTATCGAATAACAAAAGTCTGACAGTTGTAAAGGTTTTATAGCTCCAAAGGGAGAGAATAAATTATTGAAACATAAAATTCAGAATTAATTTAAAGAATTATTATAATTTTTTAATCATATTAAAAGTAACCTCGAGTGTTTTAATCCTAATATCTAATATAAATTAAATAACTATTATTATTTCTATCGAGTACTATGTAAGTTTTAAACTTTTTTTTTATATAATCTTTCATAAAAGAATGTCGATCGCGAACGCGAAGAGGATTTTACGTTTTTGGATTTGTATACTGTGTTGTGATTCGCATAGCTATATATACACATATATGTATATGTATATGTATGAAATTAGATTTATAAAGGATTAAAATGTTAAATCTGAAAGAGGATTCGAAGGATTTGAAGAGGTGGAAATCCGAAATTAGATTTGTTAACGTGTTGTGTGAGGATTGCCCAATCACTGTGGAATGGGGAATATTGGGATCAGATTTAAATTTGAAAAGATTTCACGGGTTTCATGGAAATCAAATCTATTAACAAACTTGCAGACTTATCTTTCTTTCGTTCCGTGCTTCAATCTACATTACAAGGATATTCCCTTTTTTATGAAGATGTTGGATAAAAAAAGAAAAAATGTATCTTCCGTTGCACGAGTAATGGAACAGAAAGGTCCTTTGATCGCGTGATAAAAATATCTTCATTCTAAAAAAGAGGGATTTTTTTTAAAACTCGTTTACCGGATACGAAATTCCTTTGACTCCTCTAATTATCTTTAAATGTAAGTTGGTAAAAGATAAAAATCTCTGGCTCAATCCCGGCTCATAATTAAAACATATATGAAAAATAAATGTGTTTGCTCTTCAAAGGAATTAATAAGACACGTGTAACGTCTTCATTTATTTAAATGGAATACCATATTCTTGATTTACTTCTATATCCTTTCATCTATCATCTTTTACGCCCTCCTCCACTTTCATAATTCATAATGCTTCGACTAATCTTTTCATTTAATCTTTCACGTTTAAATATTTCCGCCATATACTCTGTCCTCACAATTTTTGAAATCCCATAATTTCTATGCACATACATACTCATTAAATGTCCAATGAATAAATTCAAAGAATCTGAATTCTACGCTTTCGTATAAAATATTGGAAGAAAATTAATGATATTTGATTGAACAAAGTCGATATTTTTTTTTCTTCCAATTAGAGAGAATTAAGAAAACGGGCATATTCCTTTAATTTCTTTTTTTTGTTTAAATTTCTTTCCACAATTATTTTCAAGCATCTAATAAATACGATCATATTTACTGGATTCGATATTTGCTTTTTAATAAGATTCCATAAAGGATATAGATTGTTATATGTTGAATCCATAATAAAATATCTCTATGTGAAACAAGTATATGTCTAAAATACAACTCGAATAAAGATTGATGTTTCCAAGCCGTTGAAAAGCTTAAAGCTTCCAACGTGTGCATAACAACGCGAGGACACGAAACTTCATTTCGAAAGTAGAACTTCTTTGATAATTTCCCTGTTCCAAGAACTTCAAACCCAATGGAGCGTGTTTGAAAAGTAATCGTAGTAGTAGTAGTAGTACAGTTTCGAAATATGCACCATGATTTGGTTATATTTGGTAAACAGAAAAGATACAAAGGAAGAATAAAGTGTCGCAATAAGCAAATACAATTCTATGAAAATTTAAAAACTTCTTGCATGATTTTGTATGATCTATGTCAAGATGGACTATTCTAATTTTAAGATGGAATAATTTTCGATACAAAGCAGTATCTCATTGAACAATTGCGTATAATGAATGTTTATTATACAGGGTGTCTAATTTCAATGTGTAAATATCATTCAAAAGTACGTTTCCTAGAATGGAATTGTATTTGTAAGGCGAAAAAAAATATCGAAACTTTAATTTCACCGGTTTGATACTTCGTTGAAACTCAGAATTTTCGGTTTAGATTAAATTTTCTTATGAAATCGGGAATATCTCCGAAACTTTTGCGACTGACTGTATACCGCGCTACTATCTATCACGCATCCAATTATAATATTCCATTAAATTTGGAATTTGAAATTCCAATCCAATCTGTTTTACGTAATAATTTATATAATAAATTTGCATTATCAAATAATCGAGTTACAATAACATTATAATGTAATCAGTTTCCCCGAGCCGGGGAGGGGAATTTCAACGAATCTAAACGATGCAAAGCAGATGCATCTCTCGTGGAAACGTAAAAAGGTTTCACTTTTATCTATATCCACCTTTCTCGACGATATTTCAATTCTTTCCACTTTCACCACTCGTCAATATAAATCAATACGTACGTTCGATTTCGTTTCAATTAGCGAATCGTTACTTTTCTCGTCGATTTTTCCTCCGCATTCCTCGATTTCCGATTTCCTCTTTTCCAAAGTTTCTTTCTTTCTTTCTTTCTTTCCCTCATATCTGGAAAAGATATAAAACGATAAGACGATGGTATTTAACGTCGTGTAAAAAGGAAACTGTTTACGATTACGACGTCGCCTTTAGGACGCATTAACGTCGAACATGGCACTTGGATTTCGCGTCGCGTTTTGATACTCGTTCTCCGTTAATCCTCGAATCGATAGATACCTCTGATCTTCGCGACGATTTTCCAAAGCATTTTTTTTTTCGTCGGTGAATCGATATATGCTCGATTCGAAATGTTTTCTGGGATCGAATAAAAGTTCGATGTTGCTAAATTTGAATCTCTCGTGCGAGAGATTGTCGAAAATAGGTTTTGAAAATGATTTTTTTGGGGGAAAGAGAAATATTCGTTATTCCTTTGCTTGATGTAGCTTGTACTATTTTCAGTTGGAATTGTTGAGAATTCTGTCGAGGAAGGTATGGGGAGGGGTAGTTTTCTTCGAATTTGAAAAATGCACAGTTCATCGCGTTATCTAAATACCTTAAGCAACCGTGGAAGGAATGGATCTACAAAATATCTAGCATAAGTGAATGCAAATTTTGAATCGTAATTTATCTTGAAATGATTCTTTAAATTAATTATAGTTGATGGTCGCTAAATAATAATTTTTACGTAGAAATTTGTTCTGAAATTTTTAATTGATTCCTCTTTGTAAATCTAAAATGGATGGATTAAAAAAGTATAATTCGGAGAGGTATTTTCTGAAACAAGAAGAATTCTTATTCGTTTGAATGAAGGAATGTTGGAATGTGTAGTAATATAGGCGATCGATGTTTGATCGAAAAATTGCAAAAACCAGATAGTCATATCGGTACGTATCGGTAGATGAACGAAAATTTTTCTCGTCATGTCGACCCGCAACTCAAAGTCGTTCCAATCATCGAAACACTATATTCTGTTAGCTGACGTCAAGAGAAGCATACTGGCGCAGAAAAAGCTGCAGTTACCGTATAAATTTTCGAAAAAGTTTCGACGAAACGAACTGGTTATATCGGACCAAACGTTGGAAAAAAAAAAAAAAAGAAAAAATTTTCTTTTTTTCAATGTAACCTCGTTTTTGTATTAATCTATGGTATATGGTATATTCGATAAACGAAATTAGATATTTTCTTTGAAAAAAAAAAAAAAAAAAAAAAAGAAAAAATTTTTTTTTTTTAAATGTAACCTCGTTTTTGTTTTAATCTTTGGTATATGGTATTTTCGATAAACGAAATTAGATATTTTCTTTGAAAAAAAAAAAAAAAAAAAAGAAAGAAAGAAATAGAAACGAAAGAAATACGATATCGATCGTATCTCGTGTAAAAAAATTAATATAACAACGTTCTTGTTTCCCTTCATGATCGAAAAATATAATTCGAGAAGAACGAGATTTTGATGAAATTTTATCGAAAACATTGGAGAATAAGGTGTAACGTTATCAATTTTTACAAATTGATAATTTTAACTTTTCTTTTATATCTGTTAGTCCTTAGTAGAATAAATGTGCTCTTGATCTTAAATCTTTCATCAATTTTTGTCAAAAAAAATTAAAAAAGAAAAATATAGCCTTCTTTAATTACAATCTATTCTCATTACGATAATAAGATCTGATTAAATAATCGTTCTAATTATAATCCATTTTTATTTATATACGAATCGCGATATTTTAGTTATCATCAACATTTAATATCGAAACGTGTACGTAAAAACAATGTGGAAGAGTAACGTGCAATATTTATAGCCAATTGAGCTATAAAAAAAAAAATGAAAAAATTGTGAGGTGCGCAGGTGCGTAACATAACGAACAGTCTTTGTACGATCTTTCTCACAATTCTACGAATTTGCTAATTACGAAGCTGTATTCGATACGTATCGGATTACTTTGAATTATGAGACAATTACGTAGCACACGATCCGTATTTTCCGCACGATTTTTTAACGGAAAGCTGAAAATATATATGTTTTCAACAATATTGCTTTATCCGAATAAAAACGATTATTTATTAACGATTGTTGTATCGTTACGAATTAATGACTCGAAAAAAATAAATGAATAAACACAAAGCGCAATCTTTGAACGAACGAATCGACAAATATAATATGTTTCCTGCCAAATAAAATTAAAGAAAATAAAAATGATATAGGACTTTACCTCAAAGAAAATGTGTAGTAATATATGCTCGATTCGAAATATTTTATATATTAAATTATTATTATATTATTATATTAAACGGGGGGAGAGGGAGAGATTTTTAATCCATCAAATGCGAAAGTCCATCCAAGCAACAATTGCGAAATAATTTTTCGCTCGTCCACAAATTCATTAAAACTTCTATGAGAGTTAATAAGGGGATGAGGATATTTTCTTCCATTTCAAGTACGTCAAGTTACCTCCCTGTAAATTAAACTTACTATAATACGAGCTCATCCGTTCCACAAAGAGTGTAAAAACGTATACGTACCTGTGTAACCCGGTATAACATGTAACGTTTAAAATTCTCTTGCGTGTATCTCCTCCCCTAATCATACTAGCAATCGTACCAACCGTGACGCTCTTTCATCCCCTTCACGCCGTGACATAATAACGTTTCGGTCGAATCTCATTACGGAGGAGCGGAAGGTGGTGGTCCGTCTTGGATTTCCGGAAGTTCATTAAAGTTGAAAAGGGGGTGGAGCAGCAGGGGTATTAACGACACGGCGACGAGTTGCGTTGGATTTTTGCCGAATGGCGGAACAAGAAGAGAGTTTCTTCTTTTTGCGCCAAACAAGTCTTGTTTTTGCAACTTTTTTCTCTTCTTCTTCTTCTTTTTTTTTTTTTTTTTTTTTTTTTCCTCTTTTTTCTCTTTTTTTTTTTTTTTCCTCTTTTTTCTCTTTTTTTTTTTTTTTCCTCTTTTTTCTCTTTTTTTTTTTTTTTCTCTCTCTCTGTGATCAAACTGTGGCGTCGACCGGTGGTGGATCGTCCGAGCCACCGGAAAAAGATAAAGCGGGAAAATTATTAGATCGAGAAACGTGGCGAGAAGCTGAGTTCGCGAGATTCAACGTCGTTTTCGAGTTTAGGTTAGATTAGGTGGAGGAACTGGTGGAGGATTTGCTTCACGTTAACTTTCGTTGTACGGATTGAAGGGATTTTTTAGTGATGAGAACGAGTCACTTTTTTTTTGCTTGATTTGTTCTATATGTATTTTGTATAAATAGAAATTATTGATAATCGAGGAATAAATGAAAAAGACGAGCGTTGATTATTTGCTTTCTATTTAATAAGAAATATCAAGTTCGTCTAATTTGATATTTTATATGATTCGCAAATTTCTGAGTTAATTGGATACAATTCTTCTTCTGATTTCGCTTAATGTTATAAATAATTTAATTTCACAGGATATAATTTTCTTCTACTCTGATATTTTTTTATTCTTCATAAGAGAAATTACCGAGAAACGCCGTGTTATTCGATGAAAACGTGGAAAACGTTTGCTTAACGAGGAACACCGCTTTATTGCTACTTTTACAGAATTGCCCCGTTATTATTTCCATTCAATTATTATTTCTCATTATACAGAACTTTAGGGAAACACAGTGGGTAACTTTCGAAATCTCTGAACCTATTAAATCCAACGGGCATTACATGCTTGTTACATTACATATACGTGTAAAACATTTTGATTCCATTTCGTAGGTAGTCGTTTAGAAGATCAGTTTTTAGGTAGATCTTTGAGCGTTTACGACATAATTAATTGCAAGTTGCAAGGAATATCTTTGGACGCTTATGAAAGTGTCTCTGATCCGGAAATAACCGACGACTTTTATTAACATTATATATAAAATTTTTAATACCGTTGTCCCTTATAACGAGGTGAAGCGGATTAAGTTTTTACCAAGTATAAGTTAACTTCTTTTTAAATGTTTTCGTAATTAACTCGAATTCGCCTCGACTAAGATAAAAATATTCTCATTTTTTCCCCCCGTCCTTTTTTAATCTCGCTTAATATTTTGTTAAACAATATTACATCTCCAATTTTAAATTCCAATTATTCTTATTAAACGAAAATTTTGACCAACTGTAGACGAGGTAAGAAGCGCAACTGTATGTACTATTTCGATATATTGAAAATATCGATCGAAGAGACGAGACGAGATCGCGCTCAGAGTTTTGGACATTCGAGAGATTAACATAAAGGGAAGTCGAAGGCGGGATAAGAGGATTCTCAATTCAAGTAATGAAAGTATCCGATAAATAGACGTCAAAGGGTGCAACCGGAAGAGATTCGAATGAACAGAGAAAGAAATACTCTCTTCTAACTGGGATGTCAAAGACTTCTTAAATCTATCGATACATCTCGAGATGAGTTCGAGATGTCTTCGAGGTTTCGTTTTGCGCCAAGTGGAAATAACACTTTGTAGTTTTGCGGCCAAGTTCTTCTAATACGTTTTTCAATTTTATCAATCTTTTATTTGTCGTTCGTATGTCGGAAAAAAAATTGGAGCTATTCTTCCAAGAGACTGTAGACGAGTACAACATGACACGTTTCTTTCGTGTTTTGACTTAATTCTTGAGATAACACGGAACGAATAATTGAAAATAGATTTTCATTCTTTATTCAGAATTTCCATTTAATATTTTAAAACTTGTATCTTAAAAAGGATTTTATTAACGATTACTTAAATTGTATTAAAGTTTCCAAGGATCTTCAGAAGAATTTAGATCGTCGTTGGATTAAAGGAACGTGATCTTTATCTTCTGGAAAATAACATTTTCGCAAATTTTTATTAATCATCGGTGTCGTTAAGTTTATATATATATATACGATGGAATTTCATGCAAAAGGAAATTGTGGTGTCTCCAAGGATGTATCGTGGCCGATCTTCCCTCCCTTTTTCCATCTCATAGTCCGTGGATACGCATCGAGCTCAATAAACGTAATCTTTCCAATCACTATAAACACGAACGCGATAGCCGACGTTTCCTAAAGTATCAAAGCCCTGTTTTCTTCTAGTTCTCTTTTTACCTCCTCCCCTTTTGCAATAAAAGACGGGTATAACAATACGTGTCGCGACAGTACACAGATGTGCACCAACCGTACCGGAAACCGTTTCTGCCGTCGTTTCCCATCGCTTTGAAAACGCGCGTCGAACTTCGGGACGAAAAGTTGCCGAAGATTCTTTCCGAAGCCAACTTGAGGGAAGGCGGTGAAACTTTATTTTTCAGGAGGGGGTCGATCGCGCTAATAATTCCGTTCTCAATGAAATTTCCAACGATTTACACGGCCACGCCCATGCGTTCCCGAGAATCATTCAATGGCAATACAATTTCGAAGATTTTTCATCTAAAATCCTTTCTTCCCAACTAACTGAACTCGATCAATCTATAATTTAAAGAAATTCGAAAATTAATCCTCACTTATAATAGTTTCGTACGAATTTCGTTAAAAATATTTCATTATACGTAAAATTTCAAGCTTATAATGACTCCATCGACAAATTAAACCCTCTCCACGAGAAATACGAGTGCCCAAAGGATTAACCCCTATCCGATCTAATCATAGAAACGATCAATTGCACACCTGTTGTATATCTTACCTGCTCGTAACCCAGAGAGACCCTTCCTTTCCTTTTCGAATCGATTACGAATTCAAGGGTCGCTTTTTGCCAGAGGGAACGTCGACTCCCATAACTGCGAAACTGACATTAGTAACCGATTTTACGTTTCATCGCCTTCCTCTCTCTCTCTTTCAACGTTATCAACGATCGCCATTCGCGTCTTATCACCGCCTCTTCTACATCGCCTCGCTCTCTCGCGTGCACGAAACGAGGAGAAAAGGTCATTTTCCTCTCGATTCACCGATTTCATCGGTGTGGTGGTGGTGGGATGGGGTGTGCTCGGACACACGGGGTGTGTAACACGAGCGTAAAGTTGGTTGACACTCGCATTACAGATAGGACTTTGCATTCGGATGGCAGAACAGAGAGAAACTACCCTCGCGAGTTTTGCTCGGTGGTGGAATATAGCTTCGGGGCTTCTAAGGTATCTGGTGGAAACTGGTTGTTCCACCGTTGAAACAGGATTTGTCTGGCGAACTTTTGTACACGAATTATATTCTCGAGCATATTGTGATTGATTTTCGAGCCATCGATGACTCGACTTTTCGGGGTGTCAATTATATACTCGCGTGTAAACTTGTCCCCCGAGGATTAAAATTTATTCCTATTCCGTCGAGGGTGGAATTAAAATTAACGAGTTTCGAGCTTTGGCTTCAGGGATTTGATACATGGAGAAAGGAAGAAGAAAGGAGGATCGAAAATATTTTTCTCCTCTTTTTTTTTGAGAGAATTGATGTGTTTCTGATAGCACAGAATTTTTGGTAATAATTTCCGATCTTTTCCATCTTTCATCTGCAACAATAATCTGATAGATTATTATTAATTCAGAAATTATAATTATTCGATTATCCAGCTAGTCTTTTGTCTTTTTACCGGGGAGAGGATTTTAATATGACGTTTCTCTACAAGTTTTTCAATAAAAAAGTAAAAGATTGGTGAGGTTCTTCAGACACTTCGAAGTCGTCGATTTTTGTTTGTTCCATATCTGTTTTACGCGAATCGTGCAAGCTTATCTACTAATCCACGCCATTTCAATCATCGCCGTTAAAATTTTTCCCGGTGACGTATCAAAGACAGATCTGCACCGGTCGCGTAAAATACGGATGACAGAGTGTGACGAGCTGTAACTCGAATCCACTGCGTTCATAAAAATGAATAAACTTCACAAATATCGTTTCCAATCGTTTTATAACCGGGGTCATAATTCACATTCAGTTATTGGCCTATGATTTCCTTGAAACTTCCTTTCCGAGAAATCAAGGAAAAATCGTGTTGTCGATAAATAATGATAATCAATGGATACATTTTCGAGGGAATAATTAAAGATTTTGGAATAATTTTAAAACGAAAATTCATCATTGTTATCCACATTATTCGCCATTATTCCGTTATCGGCTATTGTTCGAATTCCCATTTGATTATGCGTTAGATCTCTGCTCGATAATTCTCTGAATTCGTTCCCTTCTCGCTCTCGCCACTCGTCCATTTTGTTTTGCGACGCAATCGGTTTCAGCTTCGCGCCTCGATAAACCACGTTCAACTTCCGTCCTCGATAAATACGCCACCCACCGATCGTGGAATAATAAAGTAGCGAAAAAAGATGGAACAGAGACGGATAGATGGGGAGGGAGTTTCCAGCGAGGAATATAGTTTCTTTTAGAATTTTATTATTATTCGGAATTTAATTTGTAATTTTTATGCGATTGTTCATAATAAGAGTCGAGGAGGAAATGAAATTTTTTTTTTTTATTCGAAGAATTGTGTCACGTTTTTCTTTTTTTTTTTTAGAGATTAATGTTCGTCGTTTTGAGAATCGTAACAAGATATTGGACGTTATTTAACATGGAAACTGTATAACGCGTATACATTCGTATTTCCAATATTACTAGCAATTAATATTATTAGTTAGAATATTATTCTCCTGCATACAAAAGGGAGATTATACAGTGTTTCCGGTAATTTCATCTATCTGTTGTGTAATACGAAACGATCTCAATTAGAGAATCGCATAGAGTTTATAATTTGATGAATTTCAATAGATGTTTGTTATTATTGTTATCTTCATTTATTTTACAAACATATATCTAATATCGTTAAACAAACGATTTCTTATAGCCAAATTGAAGCGTAATGTAACACGTATCGCTTATTGGAAATATATTTCTTTTTCTGAATATATTCTCATTCTTTTCGTCGTCATCGTGAATGATGCATTCATTTTCTTTCCATACGTTTGTCGTGCAAAATACATTGATGCAAATATTAAAATTATCGTGTCCACGGAGACGAATCTTTTTATTTTTCGTTTCATTCGAGTTTTATGTATCGATTGACAAAGATATACGAGAAGATAATTCTTTGGGCTTTGGACGAGTTTACCTTGGCGCTTATAAAAGTATAATTCTTTCGAATAACACGAGCAATCTTTAGACAGTCGGTTGAAAGGGGCTTATATTTCAACTCTGAAATGCGGTGGAAATTTTGAACAAAGAGGAACAACGTTTTCATCTCTTGGAGAGATCCATACACGGATAAAATAAACTTGGCAACGTTCAGAGGATTGGTTAAACGATATCCAATTAATTTTTATAGAATACAATCCGAGAAGGAAAAATTTACAACGACTGCTTGATTTCATCTTAAATCTATGGAACGAACAGCTTCTACCTCTGAATATTAGACAAACACTCTTCATCCTTTCGAACGATCATCTTTTTAATCCACCACATTTTTCCAAATTCTTTCAATTATTAAAATTCCAATTGAAGAAAATGAAAAGAAATTCGAAGTTCACCAAGATACAAAGTAGCCTCCACCCACATTATCGCCACCCTTCCATGTTATGAAGCTCGTCATGGAGCAAATTAACCTAACCAGAATCGTTCCACGAACATTACGGTTAATTAATCCGACAGCTCGATAATAGGTTGAACGGACGCGTTTGCGAGTCCCAGTGGGGGCCAGGAGCACCGACACCCTCCATTTCAAAATCCTTGATCGGCATTCTTCTCGAGCAGAGCGCATAGCTGTCACGGGTAACAGCTCGTTCGGTTATATTTTATAACCCAGCGCGTGTCGATGGTGGTACGTTGTTACACGGCAACCGGTGAGCCCCTCCCTTCCCCAACCTGTAATCATCGCCTACCATCTATCCATTCGAGCGGCGGCGTGGAAAGAGACCTGAGAGAGGCGAGATTCCCGAATGGAATGGAAGTAGGGACAGTTATATACACGCTGACGACGTATATACGCGCCGACGATAAATACACCCGCTTCTGCTGTGAAGCTGTTCCCTTTCTCTCTCTTTCGTTTTCTTCCTCATCGCCGCGCGATCTTTTCGTTAACGCTCAAGGGTGCAGTCCGATCCTCGCGAGGATAGGGAAGACCTGAAAGAGATGGTAGGGTTACGTAGCAGTTTGGACGGATAGGATCGTTTGGGATTTTGAAGGATCGAATAAACTTTCTCTCTTCTCGTGTATCTTTTTAAACAGTCTTTCATCGTTGATATTCAATAACGAAGATGTATTTTCTTTCATTTTCTCCTCGAAAAGAAGGATAAACAGATAGATATCGTGATAGAAATTTCATCCCAATTCGAATCGCTCCCTCGAGCCGGGGCTATGTAATCCCATTAAGGTGGTAACTATTTAGCACCAGCAAGGAGCAACAGCAGCAGCAGCCGCTCCTTAATGAGCGCTAGGTAAGAAATTTCGAGGGGATGAAATCCGTCGAACGAGCAATTTACGATAATATCGGGCGGCCCGTTGGCCGCGTCTAATGGAATTTCGGAAAGGGAGATTATCGTCAAGGATCACGGCCGTTCGCTTCTGATATTGAGTGGAACGCTGCTAATTGCAGGATCGTTTACGTGTTACGCGGTCAGATGTGTTCCGTTTGATAGGCTAAATACCGGCTCGGGCGAAACGTCCGCGGGAGACGACGCCGGATTTCAAGGAATGGCCGTTCTGTGAATGAACGGTTGTCGGCCGATGGTCAGGCGATATTCTCTCTCTGCCCTTCTCGGTAGAAATGGTAACCGATGGTCCGTTGATTACCGTCATCGATCCAACGTCGTACCTATCTCGGCCGTGTAATTTCGCTCCGCGCATCCACTCCATCGTCGTCTGCTTTTGACAATCGGTTTCGTGACGCCATTGTTTTCTACGGCGAACGTGCACCGATTGCACGCCGAGAGGAGTTCGAATTCATCGAATCGGAGGAGATATACGCATGCTCTCGATGTTGCAAGTCGAGGAACCGAGACTGAAGGAAATCGTTGAAGTTAATAAGATTTTTAATACTCACTACGTTGTAAACGATACAGAGCAAACGAAGTGAGGAAAGCTAATATGAGTGAACTGGATGCATACCACAATTGCACACGCGCAGTTTAAAGGGGAGGGCACTGGAAGCGCCAAGGATCTGATTACAATTGCACCATACTTCTCCCACCATCTTCCCTCCCTCTCAATTTACATTTACCATCAACTTGCAAATTGTTCCAATTTACCCTCCACCGTGAAAATGAAAACATCACGCGTGAGAGTACATAGAAATTCCGTGTATTACCGCAATTCGACGGCCGGAGGATTACCTCGTGGCGCGCTAACGAGCAGTCGATTGTTCCCCAACCCCCAACCTCCGATGCTCGAAAAATTTCGCGCCCCCGAAATTCCAGGGTCGGCCTGGAGGGCAGCAAGAAAACAGGCTTTGCGTAGATAGATAGCGTAGAAAAAAGAAAAAACAGGTATTCGATTCGGGGCAGGAAGGAGGGAGCGTTTCATTTCCAGGACCAGAAATTTTACATCTCCGGGCAGAGGCACTTAATCAGCTGGGGGGAGAGAGGAATTTAGCGGTGCTTTAAAAGGGCGCTCGAGGGGTTGAACGATCGAAGAGACGGTCTTTCGCGAATGGCGCGAAGTGGTGGAGGTCCGTGGATGGCGGCGGGCATCATCGGTGTGGGGCTTTGGCAGCACCACGGATATTCGATGGGTTGGCGGTGGCCAGTGCCACTCGGCAGCTTTGTTGAATTTCACGCCATTTGAGTAAATGGGCGAGCTGATCAAACAGCACCGATATTTTGTAGACCTATCCTCGCCCTGCCGCACCGCCACGCAACGTCAATGACACGGCCAACCTGGTATCAATGCCAGCAACGACACAATGTAGAGGTCTTGTTGTTTGACGTTTTACTCTCTCCCTCCTGTACATATATCTCTCTCTATCTCTTTCTTTCTCGATTCTCACGGAATCGGTGTATTAACCCTGCCCCCGCGGTTTTTCTCTCTCTCTCTCTCTCCCCGCGATGCTCGAATCGTGCTACCAAGTTTCACACACACTCACAGTTTCATAATTACTGGTAGCGTCTCGATTCAGGCCAATCTACAATCAACGGAAGCGTGGACAAATAACGGCGTTACAAACCTATTCCCGTCTCACTTTCCCTCTTTTCACGCCCCGTTCCTGTCTCTCTCTATTCCCGTTCTTTGGAATCGAGTTAATCGTGTGGTTTCACCAGCAGAGAATAATTAATGTACGCGCGTTAATTATTCTTTCTTATTTTAATCGAATTTTAATCGAAATTGGCTCGATCTTTCTTATACGTTCGAATTGTGAAAAGTAAATCATAAGGAATAAAAAAATTCTGTTCAGCGAAATTCATCGATACCTCGTCTTCAAGTTGCATAACACAGTACATCCTGCGTGTTATTTCGTGCCATTTCGAGTTGTATTTCGTAAATGGGAATAATCGACAATAATGTTTGATCGAGGATCGGTAGAATCGTTACTCTAACAGCGAGAAGAAGAAGGATGAATAAAAATTGGCACCGATTTACGATAGGAGGAGGAGATGATTAATACTTGCGGCGTGTTCCATGGATGAACGTGGCGTCGTGGTGTTGCGCGCGAATCCGCGCAGCGTGATTTAAATAATGACAATAACCGTTGAATAATTATGGCGTATAATTGCCGGTATTGTTCTAGCGATATAATATAAGAGAGGCGGAAAATCGTGTTCGTATGCTGTGAATCGATAACCGCCTCCTCCGTTATAATATATCGATTTTCATAAATATTGTGCCGTGCCTCGTTGTCGCGACATTTTAAAGATAGGCAATCGTACGAAATCGATCGATCGAGATAGAGTCGCGTGGGATGTTTAACGGTATTTATACCATCGCGTGTATACTTGAAAAAAAGGGGATAAATTATCTCCAGGAGAAGGAAAAATAGATTTTAAAAGTAGATTGATATTTTTCTTTTCTAATTTTGATCTTCTTGTGATCTGTCAAATATCGTAAAATTATCGTAAATATTTTAAAAAGAGAAAACGAGTTTCTATGAGTTTGTCGAAGGTTTTAAATAATATTTCATTTTCGTGTTTCCCTTTGATCAAAGTTCGTATAGTTTGATACGAATAAATTCTTAGATGAATCGATAATATAATTTTCGTTGGGATTCAATTTCGGGTCATGATATTAAATCTTCGTGTTAATGTTGAAATTATGACGTTTTGCAATAATCTGGATTCGGCCAGATCAAATTGGTTCTATAAATTACATCGCCGATTTCAATGCCGCGCCCGATTTCATTGAATTCTAATTGCCGAATCAATTAATTCCCTCCGCAATAATTTCTTCACCGTGTGGGAACAGGCGACGAAACGTGCCCCCACTTCCCTCCAATATGCAAAATCGCCAATTTTACACGAAATTATACGAAAGACGATCGTTCCACGGCTGTGTATTTCTTTCGCAGCCAATTATCTCTAGTTATTGCCACGTATAAAGAATAGGAATGATTGGGTAACGGGTTTATTGCCTCTCTGTTTGAAATGGAATTTAAAGTTATTATTTCGTAAAAATATACGAAACATTTCGCCTTAACAACGTAACTACATTATATTTTATGATAGATCTTGTTCAGTGTATGGAAAATAATTTATCTTATTTATATTCTTCACGTGCTTCAATTGCGTACTGAATTTTCAAGATATCGTCACGACCTCGTAAAATAAAAATTCCGTTGTAAAAAGTTAAAAGTTTCAATTTACTTTTACAAATATCTTGTATTTATATCCCAACTCTTAATTCCCCTTTACATCCAAAAAAAGCGGCTGTTGATCAGCGACCAAAGGTTTTTACCTGCTGTAGATTTCTCGAGCTAATGAGCCGTCAGCCTCCTCTCACGAAACAGCAATCTCTCTCGAATGAATATTAGTTTCGTCAGATTCCATCGGCCAACAAGCTTCCATTCTCTTCACCCGCCTCTCCTCCCGTTATAAATCAGGAAAACTGTTCCGTTTCACCCAATAACGAACGCTCTCTGTAAAGTAGCCAATAACAATTCGTCAAAAGAAACCTTTGAGTAACGAAACACGAATATTCCTCTTATCTGGATGACCAGTTCGACTTGGAGCGGCACGCTTAAAACCTTCTCTAATTAAACGATCCTCACGGTTGTATCAATGAGATGTCAAATAGGCCGGGCAATCGTAAAATCGTGGGATGGGTAAATTATCGTGAAGGCGTCGTTTTCGTTTCGAATTTCGTCTCACTTAACACGCCTGTTGACGAGATCGATGAGGCGTAAACTGACAATTCGGTTTACACGAGACTCATTACAAAGGATAATAGTTGGCAGGATCGAGCAATCAAAGTCTGAATTATGGGTTAATCCGTGGAATGCGATTATTAGTTGAGCTAACTGAGCGTTGCTTCGCTATTGTCTCATGGTGGGGAAGCCTTCGAGGTGTTGTAGAGATTTGACGAAACGAAGGAAATATTAGAAAGTTTATCGATTATCGAAGAAAGGTATATTTTTTGAGATTAGAATGGAATTAATTGTTTCCTTTACCTGTTTATTATTACATTTGTCTGATAAATTAATCATAATTTCACATAAATTGTGAATAATTGTGAATAATCGTTGCTAATGCAAATAATTTTTGCAATCAATGGGGCCGTGTATATTTCATGTCGGTGTTGAATGTCGCTTTTTCAAATCTGTTAAATAAATCAAAAACCACGTACACCGCGATTTTACACCCTCGAAACAGCCAGTGAAACGTTTTAAACCCATCCATTTAACATTTCAATTTTCCTCCAACCTCTATCGATGGTGTTAAACCAAAACCGCTGTTATACAGTTTACTTCCGAGCCTGTATAGCCTATATAATAATCCACTCGTGAAATAAGGCTCGAATTAAACGATAGAGATCAAGCTATTTCTCACCCCTTCGAGACAGCAATTTTTCTCGTCGAAGAATCGATCCAGGTGTATCATTACTCCGTAATATCGATCCATCCAGATATAAATTTCGAATTTCACTGCCCTTTACATTTTTAATCACGCGATGAAAATTGTGTGTACAGACTGATTCACAAATATACATATATCTCCAGATTATCAATCAATTACATATCCATCGCAAATGAGCAAACATTTAACGGTCTATCATCCGTGAAACGATCCATCATCCGTCAAGAATTAACGACACTTTATAAAAATTAAAATTAAAATAAAAATTGAATAAAGAATTTTCTTCGACGAATATCTTTACATCTTGTAACGAGACGCATTTCTGAATATTTTTATAGCGGCGAAAATATTCTAATATTTTTACGACCGGTTTCCATTCGAGCGGGTAAAGAAATTTCGGTGCCCATAGGTGAAAAAGTTTCTGGAAGGAACTCCCCCTCGTTCCGCTCGATCGAATCGTCGAGAGTTCCGTATCGGTTTATCGGTTTCACGCGATATCCCTCAAGCAGGTTCTTTTTTTTTTTTTTTAAGGGATGAAGGCAGGCCTCGATTAGCA
>NW_006263447.1:488362-489311 GCF_000469605.1 Apis dorsata
GTCTTTTCATCTCGCTCCGGGGATCTCCGTGTTAAGCGGCGCGGCGCTTCGAGCTACGAGTCCAAGAGTTATCTTGCGAGGGACGAGGATAAGTTGCCGTTTATCTCGTAGCAATGGACCTTCGCGAAATTTATTATACGTCGGGTATCACGGGGATGGATAACGATAACGCCGTAGTTCGCCTCTCTTTGAAATAATAAGCGGGCTGATACGCGATAGTTCCGCTCACCCCTTCAAACGATCTCGGTTTAAATTACCGAAAAATTGATATATTTTTTTTTTTCTTAATGGAGCTTCTTTTGGAGTTTCTTTTCTCTTCGTTGAACCGCGAACGATTTATCAACGAGGGAGGGAGGATAGATGGATATTATCCTTTTTAAATCCTAGAGTTCAAACATGGATTCTTCTTTTTAGGGTAGCTTTAGAAGTTTTGCGTTTTAGATTATACGGTATAATTAAGATTTTTTTTTAAATTTTATGTATTTCGTTATGAATTTAAAGGTTTCAGTGTTATTTATTGTTCGAATATTATATCGTTGAAAGAGTGGAGTAAATAGTAGCGAACGAGATTTGTTGAATTATATTTATTAACCCTGCCAAGCATTTTGAGATAGATTTAAAATACGTTCTGTATTATATTTCGAAGATAAATCTCACCGCTTATTAAGCAAATATGAATATAAAATATTTGATATTGGAAAATAAATATATGATATATCGTATAATTACATTACGCGTATAAAATTTTATACGTATAAAAGTTTAAATCCACCACGTTTTTTAAAATCTCTTTTCTCTTCCTCCTCAAATAAGAGCGATCCTATTAAACCCTGATACGCGTTTTTTCTTTTTTCAAAAAATGAAACCTTGTGGAAATCTTCCATAAAAAAAAAAAANAGAAAGAAAGAAAGAAAAAGAAAAGGAAAGGAAACAATTGTATAAATATTTG
>NW_006263447.1:489394-490993 GCF_000469605.1 Apis dorsata
CATCGCGTAACGTTCGCGCGTATGTTCTCTCCGTGACGAATAAGTCACGATTTAAGAAAAACGAACAGAACCGGTTTATTACGCTTTGGGAAAGTTTACGAATGCCCCGAGCGATAGAATTTTGATTAAGCCCGACACAGCGTGCAGTTTCCACGATGTATCCCGCATAAAGTAGCGGTTTGATTATTAAACAAGCTTCACGTAACGGGGAGAGACTGGCCGCGATAAGATAGAGAGAAGCTCGGAAAAATAACTCTTTTGGAAGGAACGTCGAAAGAGATCATTAGTCTTGGAACGTCGCCCCGATTCTCTTTGGGTTATCAATCATCCTATGCGCGCAACAAATATTCCAGCCACCGATTCTAGCTCGCGATACTCTCCATTTGAATTAATGGTTTTGGTAAAATCTTTGGTAATAATGCTTTTGTAAAATGCACGCTGTATGCTCCATGCCATTTCGAACTACTTCGAAGAGATGGATATATTCTTCCAAAATTTAAATTATACTCGTTACATTTATAACGAATAATTTTTAAATTTTATTCATAATAATAAACTCGAAGAAGGAAACACGTTCCCTCGTTACACGAAGAAGAGAAATTTAAATAGTTACAAAGGATCTATCTCCCTTTATTATCTCTATCTCGATCACTATACGGATGCGATCTTCTCGTACAATCTCGTAGAAAACGAGCATCGAAACGTATCTTCCCATCCCTCGAATCGAAAGCAAGCTCGAATCGTTCGAGCAATTCAAAGAGCGCGCGGAATGGCGCGCGCGCGCGCGTGTTCTTTAATCGAATGTCGAGGTTTCGGATCGGATGAATTTACCATTGATCGGAGAACGATCGAGCAATAACCTTCCGTTTTCGAACGCTCCCCTCCCTACAAGATCGTTCATCGTGTCCCCTAATGTCAGTCCTATCACTTGGATCGAGCAACCGGCGATACTCTTTAAGATTCCTTAATTAAACGATCTGACAGCTACATTACTAAGATCTTGGGTTATCGAGGGCCTCGATCTCTCTAGCGCGGAACCTTCTCTCTTTCTTCTCTTCTTCACTCTCGTGAATCGGCTGTCCGACGAAGCAAGCGATTTCTGTCGCTGGACGACACGCTACTGAAACCCTCTTTAAAGTCCCTTCGCGACTGTTTCACGAGCGGCTGATTCTTTTCATGGGTTTCGTTAAATTTCCTCGTCCGACATCTAGCCATCGTCGGTTAGCGGGGAGAAAAAAGAAGCCTGACACGTGTTTAAAAGATCCTTTTCTTTTTTTTTTTTTTTTTTTTTTGGTAAAGTTTGCAACTAAATTTTTAAGACAGAGGCTAATAAATTATTTAACGTTGAGATAATTTTATCTCATCTTACCATAAGTCTAGAGAAACTTCTGTTTGCTTGGAGAAACGATTATTATATTTATCTCTCTCCTTTTGTCGTATTTTATACCCATCCTCCGATCTAAAGATTTTTCACGCTTCCAAGAGATAATCATATTATTCTCCAAATTCCATCCTCGATATATCCAAAGCACGTGATCCAAGAATCGATCGAGTGAAAAAAAAAAAAAAAACCTCGCAAACGTCTCGTTTATTTGCGGC
>NW_006263447.1:491150-506040 GCF_000469605.1 Apis dorsata
GGCGCGGGGATAACGAGCAAAAATGGATTAATGAACCGTTCGACGGGGAATACCCTTCCTATATCCGTTAATTACGATGAAATTAATTTCTTTTTACGCCGATTGTGTGGCTCGTATAGAATTATCGTTGGTGACGATTAACTTTTTTTCTCTTTCTTCTTTTTTTTTTTCCCTCCCGAGCAGGTAACGAATAAAGGAGGAAGGGGGATGGGGAAAGCCAATCGTCACGGTAATGTGAATATCGGTGGACAATTTTATTTGGTTTTGCCCGGCCAGGGGGAGGGTGTCCGATTCAACGGAATCGCGGACCGTTGAAATGGAGTTAGTAGGCTCCCTGCTACGGTTTTCACTTTATCCGTGCTCGAAACAATGAAACGATCGGTGTGCAGACACGGACAATGAAGGGGAGGGGGATGGGTGGAGAGGGAGGAAGACGCGACGAATAAAAAAAAAATCGTTTATCCATTCGGTGGTCAATATCCCGGCCACTGTTACCGGCGTGCCGCCGGTCTTTGACAGATTGAACGTTTCCGACATTTCTCATCGCGTATTTTTTAATTGACATCTCTTGGTGAAACACGCCGATCGAGAATTAAATCCCGAGTGAAAGTAATTTTGTAATGGAGATTAAAGAATAATATATAAGGGATATCGTTATATGCTCGAGGTAATTGGCTTGGGTTGTGTAATAAATGTCCGTTGGATCTTTCTCTGGGCTAATTAATTTTAGAGATGTAGAAGAAAAAATATATCGAATATATTGTATATCTTCAAACCGATGTTTCAGGAAAAAATTAATCGATATCAGCTCTATGAAACATACGAAAATGATTTTCATGAAAATTTTCCATTCGAAATTCGAGAAGGAATGGATGTCTCTTCGAGTGGATAAAAGAAGAAAGAAAGAAAGAAAGAAAGAAAGAAAGAAATTGGCGATAAAGGAACACGGTAGAGTGGAGGAACAGAATAGAAGCTATGTTTTCCGCGAGTTGTTGAAAAACGGGAGCAACCAGAGTGGTAAAACATCATATCGGAATCGGCCAGTTGGCTGATTTCTGCGGAAATCGCAGAATCTTTCCGGTATTAAATCGAAGCACGTTTCTTATCACGCGGACCATATTCACCGATGCTACCGCTGGAACGCATCTGCCGAGCCAGCTAGTTTCGCACGAAAACAGATCCGCGACACTATTTTCGAACCCCATTCTTCTGGTCTCGGTTCCGTGATCTCGCTATCTTCCCAAGGATGCGACAACCCATATCGGCGGTTGCACGTACCGATGCTTCGATTCCTTTCCCTTCCCTCCCTTTCCCTATGAAAATTCGAAACGCGTAAACAATTCTTCTCTCTCTTCTCTCCGACCAATATTTAGATAAAATTCGAAACTCTATATTCGAGTTTCACACAGTATGTTTTTAATTTAAATTGCAATTTTCTCTGGAAAATTTAATTCTATTTACACAATATATTTTCCTCTATTCCTTATAAAATATTCTTCTAAATTTATCAGGGTCGAGAGAGTCGAGAGCGTTTGCAAAGGATTTATAAAACAATTTATAAACCATTTTATTCCCCTGAAATAAAATATTCGTATATAATTGATGTTAAAACAGATCAAGCAATAAACGTTCAAAAAATAATCGACAACCAATATATGAATTTAATATCGTATCTTCTTTATCTTCTTTATTATAAACATACCGAATTTCACTCGTGCACACATCCTAATTTATAGACCTGAAAATATTCCTATTGCCTGCAGCGTTGCGAGAGCCGAAGGAACACGACAAAGATAGAGAAAAAGAAATGAACCATGGTGGCGGATTCGTCCACGCATTCGTATTCAATAATTCGATCCCAATAGCGAAGTGATTAAAACTATCCATAGCCGACAACACGTCGCCCCGTGTAATTACCGTATCTCCCATAAATCATCGAGCTCGTGTCAGCGCTGTTAAACACACAAACCACCGCCCCTCTCGAGAGGAACCCTTCACCAATAATCGCTCTTATGTGTTCGTCCACGAAAAAAGAAAAAAAAAAAAAAAAATAAAAAACCACTAGTTTCGTCTCGCAAACGAGGGATCGATACCCTTTACCTTTCCCCTTTTTCTTTTTCTATGCTCCTCGAGGATGCCCGGAAGGTACAAAGGGTGGTGGTATATAGTAACACCTATCGTCTAGGCCCTCGAACACGCGATACCCCGCCATGTTAATCAGCCAAAATACCTTCTTGAAACCGGTCCCTAACCACCGAGTGTAAACGTAATTGTCGGATGATTGGCGGATAACGAGGTGTTTCGAGGGGGGTTCGAAGATGCAACGAGGATTCGAACGAGATATGGCATTTTGGCTCAGAAGAATTTTTCGAATCTTTTATTTTCATCGTACGTTAACGCAATATTCGAAAGTAAATAGCGTTGAAATTATTCTTCGCCGATTCACCGACCTGGAACGCAATTGTTAATTCCCCCTATTTCGTAAAATTCACTTACAAACTGTGTGGCGTAACTCACGCTTATGGGTGTACTTTGGATATACAGCACGTTCGAACGAAATTCGTATCTGGCCGAAATATGCACGCCCACTTCTTCCTCGCCACCACACCCTGATTCCTGTCCAACCCCCGACGCGGCATTCGATCCCGAGTCCCCGATAAAATAACAGAATAATCCTCCGTTATATCGGCGGGGGAGCGGAGGCAACGGCCTCTGGCACATTCAATTCCACGGAATCTCGTATCATCTGATACACGTTTAATCTCTCGAGTGGAACAGTGACTCAGAGGGGAGAGAGACAGAGAGAGCTAGGCTTCTCCTAGAGACAGAAATCGCTCTGAACCGTGATGTCCGTGGTGAAATAGGTTCGATTGGATGGGAGGAGGGGGTGAAACACAGAGTGGAATAACGTTACCTAGCTTTCCACCGTCTAATGAGCCGAGAAGTTGATCCGTGGAGAGGGTTAGGAATAGATAGAAAAGAACGAGCGGCTTCCATCGATTATGCGGTCCAGGGTATCGTTTCGGATATATCGAAGGGTGATCTGAGTGATTTCTTCTTCCAGTTTCTTAATCCTTGACCGGTGATGTAAGGAAGATTTGGTGTCTTATTGTTGGACCGATTGGGTTTGACGGTTCTTATCCATCTCTAGGGGTGGATAAGATGTTAAGATTAGGATGATTATTGTGATCGAATTATTTTCTTGGAGTGATGGTTAAGTGGTTATAGAATTATAAATTTAAAGAAATTTGAATAATCGGTGAAATTAATTGGCGAAGATTTTTTGGAGGCAAGGATGATTTTAATAGAGAGGATCGATGTGATCGTCGTGTATCGTGAAAATTGTGTGGCTCTTCTCTCGATAATTTCGAAGTTACGTAAAATATTTATCCTTATGAATGTATGCAAACAGTGAGTCGGGGTAGGAGGCATCAGAAACTTTTCCATAGAAGGAATTCTTGTTTCCTGTTTACCACGGGATAAGATTTCTCTTCGTTGATCTAATACCATTATCCACTGAACGATGGCATTATACCGTGTATTACATGTTCCATGCACAAATTATTTCGAAAAGCTAAGCTTCTTGTGATTGAGGACAATATATGTCATGGCTCCGTGACTTCCTAACAAACAAGTCTAAAGAATGATAATGGCTTGGTTAAATTTGCATATAATATATAATATAATATATCGTGAAAATAAAAGAAAAAAAAAAAATACACGATAGAAAGAAATCTTTAATATTAACGAATTCAATTTATTCAATTCAAAACTTGTCTTTCTTTTTTATAATCTTACAGAGAGAGATCTTGGATTCATAATAAATTTTTTGTATTTCAGTATTATTGAAAATTACTTGATAAAATTGTTCGATATTAATCTTAGTTTATTAAATAGTTTATTAAAATCGATCAAATCTTGGAATAGTTTTAAATCTTTTGGGCACAGTTAGAATTTAGAAAATACTTGAAATGTTCGACATCGATAATTTAACTATTATTTAAATTTTGGGCATAATCGATATTTAAAAAAAAAATGGGAATTGGAAAGAGATAGCGAGTTCCTTTCGATTTTTACATACCTTGATATCCTTGATATCATAAAGATGAAAAGATTTCTAGATCCCAGAAACAGCTATCTTTTAAATAATTTTTATCGTCGAACATGCGTTCCCCTATAAAACAAAACTAGATCGTTATCCGCGTTGAAACAATGTTTATTCTGGTGAAAATATTTATAAAAAACAATTGAAGCAACAGTATGTAAAAAAAAGACAGGAAATAATAATATATATATGGAAATACATACGCTTGATTATATTGTTCTTCGCTTCACCGGTCTCCGCATTTCTCTGTTATTCTTTACCCTTCACCCTTCATATGCGGTGTAAACCCTTTCCTCGTCGCATAATCCTCGCTGTCTAGATACGACTTCAACTTTATTCTGTCCGACACAGGAAATCGTCGAATCGAAATTTTTATCCGTGTATACGATCGTTAAATACGCGACAGTTCGTTCAACTATCGCGAGAATTATTATTCCCCGTGGAATAATTAAAACGATATATATTCCATCGATATGGCCATCATCGGAAGTGACGTTTCTAATACTTCTGAAAAAATGATAAATTATCGTATTGTATATATTTGAATGAATGAATAATTATTATTAAAATAAATGGACAATTTCGAATTTCTTTTAAAGAATGCCTCTTGGTAACGATTCCTTTTTTTTTTTCTCGAAATATACGAGATTTTTGTTTTTCTTTATTTAAAAAGGAACCGATGCATGAGTTTTGTAAAAAGTGCGAAAATAAATAATAGAACGCTATGGGATTTTTGAACGTATGTATTTTTTATATAACTGACACTGGATTCCGAAAATTTCAAAAATTTGTTGAAAAACGTGGAAGGAAAAAATAAAAATAATCCGTTCTTTTTTTTTTTTTTTATATATTATTAAACGCTTCTCAAACATATGTGAATCAAAATCGTGGCAGAATCAGCGTATCTCTTTAACATCATCAGTTCCCAGATATTAACGCGGATTCTCCCATAGAAAACCTAGTTTCCCCGTTTCTCCCCCAAATAATAATCCGTCAACCACCCATTGGCACATTCAATCCTAGATGGAATCTCGAATCGTCTGATATACGCTTAATCCTTGAAGTGGAACAGTGACTGAGCCACCGTTTCCATTGAATTGCGAGGAGAGACGAAGAGGGGGGACAGAGAGAAAGAGAAACAGAGAGAGAGAGAGAGAGAGAGAGCAGGTAAAGACCGCACCAGCACCGATAAGACCGCGAAAGATCGAGGGAATACAGAGACGGAGAAGACAGAAACAGAGGGGATAGCGAGAAATCGCTAACCAAGAAATCGTGGAACAAAGACGCTTGGGATGGAACAGAGGCTCGAGGTCGAGAAAGAGAGAGACGAGACGACGGATTCATGGCGTATACGGGGGGTTGGAAAAGGGGTGGAGGGGAGATTCTCCAATAACAGCCGCCCTCCAGTATTTCCTTCCATCCGGAACCGAAGGAAACTCACGTCGCTGAAACGGAATCTCAATCCTGGGTTAAGAGAGAAAGAGAGAGAGAGAGAGAGAGAATGGGAGGAAAGGGACACTTGACTGATATTTGCGATGATATTCGCGAGGATTGTTTAACGATAAAGAAGGGGTTGGGTTGTGTGTATGCAGTCTTGCTAAATGCATCGAATCAAGCCTTCTTGAGTGGATTTTTATTCGAACGTCAAGCGAGCCGACACGTACCGGGTCTGGAATCCGGGGAATCCTCACGTGCTGACACGCGGTGATGTCGGTTGGGTGATTTTTCTTTTCTTTTCTTTTCCTTTTTTTTCAAGAGAAGAATCATTCCTTCTGACGGGGAAAATGGTGTTTGGATTAGAAACTACCGTTTGCTCGTTCGAGAAGTTATATTAAAAGTTGTATCGAGGGGAAGTTTGGAATTATGATGGGTGTGGATAGTTTCTCGCGCGTTCCAACTTCGAAGAGGTTTCGGCTGAAAGAGAAGGAGATTGTTTTAGAGAGTAGGTTAATTTAAAGATACGGTTATGTTACCGTTCCATGTGGTAGTTTCAGATGGTTTTCATTTTAGAGATTTTGCATATCAATTTGCATATCGATGAATGTTAATAATGTAACTTGTAAATTCGTGAAATGAATTATAGAATTTTATAATAGGAGATTATTCTTCATTTTAGATCTTACCAATTTGTTATTTCTAACTTATGTGGAATATTTTTTTCTTCTACTTAACCTATAGAGATACGCATAGAGGCAAGTTCTTCATGAAATGAACTCGGAATCGTAAGCATCCTTCAGGGTGGCTCTATCTCGTAAGATTAAGTAGACGTAAAAATTAATTAGCTCTTTCGTTCGGTGCTCTCTGTTTAGAGGATCAACGAGAAAGTGGTCGAGAAAAATGTTGACGAACTTTGTTAATGCATCACTTAATATTATATATGTTAATCTAATCATTGCGTTTAGACAATGTCTTTGGAATACGTAACGATTCATCAATTTGATCGTTGATTATTATTTTTATAATGAATAAATAAAAATTGGAATGATGTGAATTACGCGGTTCATTTGAACGAGTCACGAAATATCTTTCTTTTCTTAATGGAAATTTAACTTGAAAAATTCCCGTGATTCTTTCAACGAAAGAAATGTGTTATTAACAGAGATTCTTTTTAATGCTTCTCATCTAACAAGCTTATTTCTTTCCTCGAGAATTCTTACCATCCTCCACTTCTTGAAAGTTTTAAAAAGAAACTTTTAATATAATTTCAAATTGTATCGATCTTCGATCGAAGTTAAAAAAAAAAAAGAAAAAGAAAATTAAAAAATCCGAAATCCGATTTATCTGTGCTAATTTTTAAAAATTAAAAAAAAAGAAAAAGAATTATTTGTATTTTTAAAGAATTCGAAAATTAATTACAATTTATTCAATAATGAAATTGGGAAACTTTTAAAAATAGTGTCGAGCAATTTATCTTTCGAAGCGTTAAATTCAATTAAATTTTCCGATTCCATAGCCAAAATACCGTTCCATTACACCCGGTTGCTGAAACATCCAAAAATCCGCATTGCAGCGAAAATGATCGGTATATATACATTATACAACAGGTAAAAACAATGTAAACTTAGACTTGTCTCACGGTTTAAATTATCTCGCTCGAGATTACCCTTTCTTATGAAATGGGTTTCGAGTTTCCAGCAATTTTCCCAATTCACCTCGCAGATGGTTAAATCCTGTGCAAGTTAATTTACAATCTTTCGATCATTGTTTATTTTATTAAATACGTAACCGGAAGTGAACGCCCAAAAAGGGTTTTTCCTCTTTTAATCATCGTTGCACGCGATTTCAATCGTGTCGATCGGTCGAAAGAGACAGGGAGAGAATGAGAAAGGGGAAAAAGAAGTGAAAAAAAATATTCGATTGTACGAAACGTTGGGTTCTGCTCACTTCCAAATCATCAAACCTGCAACGTAGCTTCTATTTTTCACGTTCTCTCGCTTTCGCCTCGTCAAAAATTCATCTTCTCTCCTCTCCCTTGCTCCGTGTTTCGCGTGTTTCGACTCGGCCAACCGAATCCTTTAATCATGTCCGCGAATTTATGCGGAACCAAACGGAAAACAAAATTGGATGCGCTTCGTCGCGGGGAATGAAGGAGGAGAGAAAGAGAGAGAGAAAAAATGTTTCGTTTCTGAAAAATGATCTATCCATCGTTGAATAGTACGTAAATGTGGAATAAGGAGGGGGAAAAGAAAAAACGAACGAAAATGTGTTAATTGAGAGAAAGTTTTTCTATATATACTAGATCGATCCTTGGTTACTTAAAATTACTTAAAATTGGAAAATCTTCTTTCGAGAAAGAAGATCTATTAAAAATTGAAGAGAAAAAGCGTTCTATCCCAATCTATCTAATATTTCAAGATATCCGGGGATTCCGAAGTTGGAAGATCACTTTCTCCGTTCCATCCTTGCAAAAAACAAAAATAAATCAAATTCTACAAAGTTTCTCGATCTCTAAAATTCATAAGCGTTTCTAAAAAGATATCACAGAAAGTTTCAACTCTCGTCCTCATCGAAATAAAAAAAATAAAATAGAAAAAAAAAAAGAAAGCAGAGGATTAGCTCGAGCTTAATCCGCCATGTTCAATTTCAAGATAGATGATGAAAGAAACGGGACATCCTTGAACGACGACCAACCCTCGATGTCACGAAACGTAAATCGTGGATGGTAGTGGGCCAACACCTTCCTATCACGGCGATTCGAGAGAACTAGTGCGTGTTACTTGAATACCGATCGGTATAGCGGCATAGCGGTAATACCTCTGTCTACATAGCCAGGGATCAGTCTAAGCGCATTAAACTCGTACAGTGAAACGTATATAAGAGTATTCGAGGCAATCAACCGATCGGCCAGCACCTATCTACCGGTTAACACCGATCAACGGTGTATTTTCTACTCGATCGTTGGATTAGCTCGTTCGATTAACCCGAGCATGATGTTCGTTCCTTGAGAGGGAAGATTGGAAAGAATGTATGTATGTACAGAAGATTTATTAATATTTCGATTCTTTAAGAGAAGAAGTATTAATTATCTATTGCGATCTATGAAATAATAGAAATGGAAGTTTTATCATTATAGAAATATGATGATGTGTATGGGTATATGTTAGATTTGAAAATATTTTTTAGATAGATGCATCCCTTGATGAAAGTTGGTGGGAAAGGTTTGGAAGATCGTAGGAAATAATTTTCTCAAATATACTAATTTTGGTAATTAGAATTTCGAGAAGTATTTTCAAAGATGGATTAAGAATACTGAATATTTAAAAGTTTGAAAGATATTAAAGAAAAGATTGAGCAAACATAACCTAACAATCAACTGAATAACTTGCATTACATACTGAAACGTGCTATTACCTCACACGAAGAAAATTATGGATAAATATCCGTGTAAAAAACCAGACACTTTTTCGACCAGAAACTCTTCGATTAATTTCACTGGAATATTTCTAACGATATTTTAAATTTCCCCCAATAATTCTCTTCCTCCTCGTTCGTTCAATTCAATGACATCAATCTTCACGAATATTTCGTCGATATCTACCGTTTCTTTCCCCCATTCCCCTGGCGTAACACGGTGTCGTAAACGTTTGATGGACACGGAGCGATCGGCGTGGACAGAGATTTCTATTCGTACGGGTTGAATATGGGTAATCAGAAGGGGACCCGGTCGCTCGTTGTATACCGTATCTCGCGCTTACAACAATGGGAGATCATGCGTGGAGGACCTTCTTACGATCGCTTCGAAGGACTCGTCGTTCGTGCTCCCGCTGTGGTCCATGAGCCGGACAATGGGGACAATGACATGCATTCTCATAAACTCTGACGACGAGACTGCAGGATACCGCGGTCCGTTTCCCGGCTCTAGATACGTATTCTTGGAACGCGGAAGAAAGGAATTTTTTTTACGTTTTCCACCAAAATTCCGCTATTTACTCCGCTTTCCTTTTCGAATAGGAAGACTTTTTCAGGTATTTCTGCTTTGCCTCGATAGCTTTCATCCGTCTCATGTGAATTCTGTAATGAATAAAAATTGTGAAAGTATTAGTAGAGACGAATTCACGATAGGTATTATTTATATTCTTATCGGAGAATCTTTTTACGTGTTTAGCTTCTTTCAAATTTTTTCGATATTTTCGAAGATCGAAAAAAAAGATCAGGTTTCCTTGTTAATACTTGTACTTTATTGTTTAATAATAATCTTCTTCAATCTTTAAAATGCTTCTTCCATAAAAATCAAGTTCCTGAAGAGAAATACAATATTAGTTGTGTGTAATCTTAAAATTAGTGCAAGTTCTTTATTGCATACAGCAAAAAGAATTCACTCGTCGAAAGAAATAATTCTCTCGCAACTTGCAACTCCAAAAAAGATACGAGAGAAATTCAAAGCGTAACCTTGAATTTCAACCCATTCACATTAAGAATTTTTACAAGTGTATATTTATCTTCAACTTGTTTGGCCTCGCCTTTTACAAAACTCTTTAATCACTTCATAAAACGCAAACGAAAAGAACAGATCATAAAATGGTCCATTTTTGCGCTCCAGTTTTATTGCCACGATTTCGGGGCAACATGTCGGCCAAACCACAGAAAAAAAGGAACGCGTTGTTAGGGAGACAAGAAAGAGCCGATGCTCGAACGAGTAACGACGCTCCTCGGCGAATATATATCATGTTACCTCGGATCACATACTACCTCTCTTAATTCTCTATGTATGTATTCAATTATATTTGAATAATTGGCCACCCGACAAGTTGTGGATTAAGCAAACGAAACGTTTTATCCGTTTTGTGCTCGGATCGACTTGTGTTGCGTGGTTGTCGGGCAGGAAATTGAATTCGTTCGCGTTTTCAAACATCAGCATACGTTTGGCCGTAACGTAGGAAAATTTCTTCGTATTATGCGTATTGTGTAAGTAACATTTCTGATTCTGAAATTCGATTCGATGTGTTTAATGGTTGCTACGAAGGTTTCGTAGTATAATCAGCTTCCGACTACTTTTAACGAGGATAAAATATCGAAAGCCAGTATTGAAATACGATTCGAACGAAGGAAAGAATGTTTAAAGGATTGTACGTAATTAATCATGCTCATTGTTGGAGTAAATAGAGACAGCATATGATGCTTTAACCAGGCGTTTATTTTACATTTATTCATCCGAATGTCTTTATTTCTTTTACTTTGCACGATATCCTTAAGTCTTTGAATTATTTCAACTATTAAAATTCTGAATTTTTTCTAATTATATTTACCATTCAAATATATAGATATTCTTCCTTTCAAAATATTCTCTTTCCAAAAAATTTACATATTTGTTCCGTCTAATAAGTTTTCTTTATTAATTTCATTCGCTTCAATCTTCTTCGCATCCAACAATAAGCAAAGATCAAAGCAAAGACATTCAATATGCTTCCACGCATCATCTTATATAATATTTTTACGCCACGCGTGCACGTTTTATTGGGCTCTGTCGGATATCTCGAGGGCGGGCACGGAATGTCAATAGTCATAATATCAATATCCTCTTGAGGTGGTAGGCACGGGTTCATAAGCTCCGACAAGCAAATCTCGCGAGAGCACCTGCTGGTTTGACACTCTTCGAGCACAGAGGGATACCACCTTCCTTCTATGATGCAGCTTTCGAACGTTCCTCTTTATAATCTTTTTTTCGTGGTAATACTGCCGTACATACTTGCGGCGAATCGTGATACTCCCTTTATTCACGGGAGAAAAAACACTTACCGGCAGCTGGCCCCTCTGGTGCTTTTCTCGCAGAGCGGAAATAAACCGTCCCGGAAGGCAACGAAGTTTAAGAAACTTAAATCAATAAACCGTGTGGACATATGGAATTGTAACTTATGTTACCACCGTTTACCGGCCCATTTTTATTCCACGCCCCCGCCCACGGAAGGGGTATCGAAGGATATCGCAGGAAATCGTGGAAAACGATCCCTTTCCCCCTTCCATCCTTTTCTTCTTTCTTTTTTTATTGAATTTTATTCGATTTAAAACGTGGAAACGTGTTCAATATATATTCCCCTCCCGGCAAATGAACGACGTGAGAAGGAATCGTGAAAGAAATTTTCTCTTTTCTGTAATAATAGCTTTTCCTTCTTTTTTTCAAGTGGTAAGGTGGTTCTTCGATGACACGCGAGGTTAAACATTCGTTTCAACATTCCGTATCTTCATCTCCAATCCAATTAAAAAGTTTATTCGATAATAGTCAAAATCAATTCTTATCAATTCTTCGAATTAATATACAATTTTTCGAGGTTGGTCTTATCGTCTATGGAGCAGAAAGAACACGATATTAATAGGGATTGTCGCAGAGCTTGATCTCGTTCAAAGGCAAGGTGAAAATATTCACTCCGATACCCCTTATCGATGTATACACACGGGAGAGGGATGATATCCGCGATCTTCGCTCTTCTCGATCCACTCGGTGGGAGAGAAGTGCATGCATTCTCATAAGCCGCGACAAGCAAATCTCGGTGTATTCGCGGAGAAGACGGGTGGGAATCTCCGCGGTTCTTCTGCGAGGTGTACGTGCCCGGGATATCTCGTGTATCGTGAAGGGGAAACCCTGTTTGGATAGATCGCATCCACTGATCGTGATATTTCGCCTGTGTGACACGTGTAATCCGAACGACGATTTATTTATAACGCGTTTCGTACGTAGCGACGTTGATGCGTCGCTCGGTTTCTTTCGCGGATTTGTCAGCCCATGAATAAAAACGAGACAGTTGGACGTGAAAATCACGACGAGTTTCGTGGTAGGGTACTTACGAATTTGGCCGCTTCCTCTTCAACGATTGGGGAAACGATGGACGCGAGATAGGAGAACGATATCGATATTTTTAATTATTTTTCTTTTGAATGTTGATGAAAGATGTAAGAGATCGAGGAAATTATTGTCGATCGTACATCGATAATCGAACGAATGAGTTTTTTTCAATAATTTAACTTTCTATGAATTGATGTTAATTTTTTTTTTTTATGATTTGAGAAGATTGGAGAAGAAGATAGATTTATGAGTATTTCGATAGGAAGGTTAATATCTCTTAAACAAGTTTAATTTTTTTTTCTTTATTGATTAAAGAGTATTGGAGGTAATTAATGTAATGGGGAATTTTTGGTAATTTCTCGTTAATTGATCATTAATGTTTACGCGTCTTAATAAAGGTTTTCATGATTTGACTGATGATGGGCATGTTTACGTATAATTTGTACACAGCATATGATGTTCTCAGCATAATATCTCTAGGCTATGCACATATTGCTTTCAATGAATCAGACATGAAGATCAGTTGGTAAATTATTCCCATATTCACATCACTTTATTATCCTTTAATTATTTTATCTTGTAAAAAATCCTTCTTATTTAAAAATGTCTATGTGTATGTTACTTGCTTTTCTAATCTCACGATGGCAATTTTTTTTTATTATTCGTTACTTCGAATGGAATTTAAAACTTAGCACGAGCATGACAAGCGCGATGAAAAACATGTACAAACGATATTGCCACGGTACGAGAGTACGGATTTCACGATCTCACGGTTTGCCAAGAATTTTCAGGCGAACGACAGACTTTCCAAGACAGAAACGGGAAGTTCGCGAAAGGAACGGATCCGTGTTTCACGCTCGAGAGCGTTGAAAACGCGTTGGGATAAGGAGTTAATGAAAATATATTGCCCCCAATAAGGCAAAATAATCGCTCGTTCAATTCGTTCTCTCCTTCCTACCCACCCAATTCCTTTTTATAATATTATCCGACAATAAGATCCTTATTTACCATTCTCTCTTTTCACCCTTTATTCCTCTCTTATTTTCACCCTTCTTAATTTCTTCTTCTAGTTTCTCTCACATCTCGCAAATGCTTGTTTCTCGCCGTGCCATTTTATTCTCATCCTAATTACGAACGTACCGAAATCGTAACTTTCGCGCGTAATTAAAACGAGGCAGGTAAATAAATTGTAAAACAAGAGAGAGAGAGAGAGAGAGAGAGAGAGAGAGAAGGAAGAATTCGTTGGCATGTTCGTCCGACCGAATAATTTTTCGAAGGGTCTTTCATTGTACGCGTGAATACAATGACACGAGGCGAACCCTTTTTGGTCGCATTACTTGCGGCATTTTGGTGTTGCGCGATAAAATAAAACATTTCGCGAAATAACGAGGCCACTGATGCGTCTATAAAAAATATATAGGCGTGTAAAGGTATTTGTACATGTGTGCATTCGCTCGCTTCCGTCGAGTTGACATCGTGAACGAACATGGGTGTAAATTGAACACATGTTTTGCATTAGCGGTGCCATTTTCGCCTATATATACGGTTTCACGAAAAACCTACATTTTCGAACAGCCTCGATACATTACCGCATCGAATCTGCGCGCTAGATTATTCGACGAAATGTCGATCGGGGTGAAATGTTTCCCGTTATCTAAACTGGACCATTGGTTCGATGGAATTTGACGAATTACACGTATTCCACAAAATTGTCCTAGTGTTTTTGGAAATGGGACAAGAAATAATGATGATCGTGTTATTGAATAATAATGTGTACAAATATTTTCAAAATAATTATATACAATAATTGATCAATTAATAATATTAGTGAATTGAGAAATCATAATATTAAGAGTTATAGATATTCTCTTGCATATGTAATAATTTCAAATTCAATCGCTGCATTATGTTATTTTCACTCGCGATATTGATAACTTATTACAACAACATTAGTTAGTAATTATTCAAGGGATTCCAGAAATAGTTGTATTGCAGACTAATTAACAGATGTTTTGTTTCTATAAAGTTTGAAAATAATATTAACATCGGATAACCACACTCATTGATTGACCTGCATTCGATATCCATGGTGTTTATTACTGTTTAAATATATTGTTATTATTAAAATAATTAATTCTCTCATTAATCAGTCAATCATATAATTAAAAATAAAAATTATCATACGAATTAACGATCAACAATTATCCGTTGTAATTCTCCACGCCTATCGTTAATCAGAATAAGCCTTTAACTTTCTTTTCAAATCTGATTCAAGAAAACCCACCTTAAATCTAACTTTCCACAAAATAACAATCTCTAAAAATCCCTTAACGCAGATCTTCAAACGCGATCCATCGAGTATGATGCAATGCTATCCCTTATGTACGAACATTTCGTGTTGGACTAAAGTGGAAAAGAGCACATGCATCCTCATAAGCCGCGACAAGGAAATCTCGTGGCTGGAGGTGGTTGGGCTGGCCACGGGCCCATCGGTCTCTCGGCTGCCG